>NC_079149.1:130613936-130667648 GCF_945859685.1 Eupeodes corollae
ATGCAGAAAAAAACAGTTATGCAAAAAAATAACACACTACTTGAGTGAGAGTGTAAGTAGCATAATTTACTTTTATGTTTTCATTTCATATGAAGAAGCGCACAACTTCCTGCCAACTTCATATGGTGAAGCGATGGTGGCGCTGCTAGCGTTAACCCTTTATCCGTTCGTTCTCGTCGCGTCGGTTATTCCGTCAGAACACAACAACTCTTTCAGCAGTGCTGTGAGTATATGCGGCGCTCATAATTGTCTATGGAAGAATACAAAATGAGGCATTTGAATGCCATTAAATGCCTGACCTGAATGTCATAACCAGGACCCGCCATTACTGTGATGATAAACGGTTAATGCTTATGTCCTGAAAGAACTATACTATACATAAAGCTAGAGCTAGAGCTGGAATTGAAACTGGTGCTGGGCTTTGTCAGATTGGGTGTTATATGACGAAGAAGAACAAGAAGAAGAAAAAGAGAATGGGGTTGAAAGGGCAATTCAACTTTCTACCTTACCGACGACGACAATGACAACGACGACGTTAAGTCCACCTTTAGGTTTGGGTTTCAAAGTGATTATGAGAGGGAATCGGTGGTGGTGGTGTCTATCTGAATGACTTGTGTTTTGAAGGTAGGTAGTCCTTTTCCTCTATATTGGCGCGGTCTAATAGAGGAAAGGGGATAGCTTATACCTAATACACGCTTTTAACTAACGATATGGTGCGGGATATAACATTTGCACGTATATGATATAAAAAGCATAAAACTCGGATAGCCAGGACCTTTTTGTGAGTTTGTTTTTCCCATAGTTTTATTCTTTATTTCTGTTTTGCTTATGGGGTAGTTTTTAATGCGATTTACTTGTCAGATTTTCCTATTTTAGTTATGTATATTTTTGTAGGTAAGTATGTCCTAGGAAAAGTTTTGTTTCCTTTTCTTTTTTTGTTTCCTCGGCGAGCGGCGGTGGTGCGAGAAGGTATAAGCTAAAAGGTATACAAGGTAAGCTAGGGTAATGTATTAAATTTCAGTTCCAGTTTTCATGATGATGATTCCATCCCCATCCAAAAAACGAAAAGGGAAACATTGGAACAATAATCTGCTTTAATATTATGTTGAATGGTTATACTTTGGATACCTATGAGTTTGGTTTATGATAAAAGAACATGAGTTTTGATGATAAGATTAAATTTTTGTATTATCATTTTAAGTCTTGAGGATTGTCCTTTTCACTTAGGTATAATGTGCTGTGCAGCTTCGAGTAAGGATCCAAATGATTTGAATTTTATTAAAGAGGGTAATGGCTTTTTAATTGACTATTATTTTCTCAATATCTGGGGTAAAGAAATAAAAGTAAACATTCTTAAAAAAGGGACATTTTTTAATATCATCTATTTAGTTTTTTTTTGAAATTTTAGTTCTGGGAATTTGTTTTTTAATATCTTGCTTTTGGTTAATTAATCTAAATTTTGGGATTTAGATTTTGTGACATTTTTGGGATATTTGATATGGGATTTTTGTTTTAGGATTTTAGCTAGAAGTTACAATTTTTTGACTTTGGTTTTAAAATTTGAACAATAGGATCTTGACAGAATGTTTCAATTTTGGAATTTGGGATTGAAATTTTATCCTTGGATTTTCATTTGGGTTTTCAGCCTTTAGTTTGTTATGAAATTTCAGTATTGGGATTTTGATTTCAGTGTGTTGGGTTTCAGATCCTGCTTTTGGGAATTTATTTAGCGGATCTCGTTCATGAATTTTGGTTTTCATATTTGAAATTGGGGCTTTGAATTCAATGTTTTGATTTTGGGATTTTTGTTTTGTAGATTTTTTTTTGGCTCACCTGCTCCTTGAACATTTATTTCGGTGATAGGGATTTTGGTTTTAGAATCTTAGTTTTTACAGAGCTTTTTTGATTTTAGATTTGTGAATTAAGAGTTAGTTAGAACTCGTTTTTTTTTAGATCCCTCTTTTGGGATTTTGGTTTAGTTTTGGGATTCATTTTTGTAACTGGGATTTATTGTTTTCCAAGTATGCACTTTGAATTTTAATAATTTTGGTGAACATTTAGCTTTAGTATTTTGGTATTGTTATCTTAGTTTTGGCGCTATGTCCTAACTCTGAATCCATCTTCTTTTTGGTTATATTTTTGGTGCTTGAAAATTTCAATTTTTGATTTTGGTTGAAGGATTTTGATGGGTATCGTCTAAAGTTTAAGTCTTAAGTTTTGGATGTTTGAATTTTAGATTTAGTTTTTGTTTTAGAATTTCCATTTGAGATTTATTTTCGGTTTTTGTTTTAGAAACTGGGATTTCGAATCTTGAGTTTGGTTTTATAACTTTGTTTTTACTTTCCATAGGGAATTATTGTCATGGGTCCCATTTATCAAATTGAAAAATTTTACATTTCTCGACGTTTCAAGGTCCCTAGAGTCGAAATAAGAGATTTTTAGAAAGATGTATGTGCGTGCGTACGTCCGTACGTTCGCGACGTTTTTTCGTCGGCCATAGCTCAAGAACCAGAAGAGATATCGACTTCAAATAAATTTTATTATACAGATAATAAAGCAGAAAGATGCAGAGAGGGCTCTCAAGAAAATTGCGCTGGTGTTTTTTTTTGCCATAGCAGTTAAAAAAAAGGCGAAAATTGTGGTTAATCCTAAATATCTCGCGAACCAATAACGCTTAAGACTTGAATCAAATTTTATATAATATATTGTAACGTGATACCAAAAAAGTATATATTTTGAAAAAAAAATCCAATTGACGGTTTTTTTTATTAACATTTTACGAATACAAAATTATTTTATCTTCAAAACAATTTTGTGCAGCTAAAAATAACGTTTTTAACATCTGGTTAAATTTTGACAAAAATCAAATTGACTGTTTTGTTTTTATAAAAAATAAAAATCTTGGTAAAAATTGAATTTCAACTCAAATATCTTTTTAAATATTTGAGATTATTGCTTTTAACTAATTTTAAATTATAAAAAATAATGTTTTCAACATTTGGAAAAATATTGGGAAAAATCGAATCGAAAGTTTTTCTTACAAAAATTAAAAATCTAAACAAAAAAATTGATGTAAAAATTGATTTTCGACTCGAGACATTGGCTTTAAACAAATTTTATTTATTTTTTAAAAATTGTTGTCAAAATTGAGTAATATTTTAAAATATTGGCTTTGTCGTGAGTTTTTCAGATTTTAGTTCAAATATTTTACTTTTTGGATTTCAGTATTGGAATTTTGATTTCAGGATTCCAGCTTTTTGACATTTGTTTCATGAATTTCGTTTTAGAATTTTGGTTTTCATATTTTAAAATAGTTACTTTGAATTCAAAATTTTAATTTTGGGATTTTGGTTTTGTAATATTATTTTTTTGTAATCATCTGCTCTTTTTATATTTATTTTGGAATGATGGATTTTGGTTTAAGAACCTTGGTTTTTGAGGTTTTGGGTCTAGTAGGTCTTAGAGTTCATATTTCTTAGATCCCTCGTTTGAGAATTTGGTTTTAGTTTTGGGATTTTCAATTTTTTAACTGTATTTTGAACTTTTCTGAGCAGAATTTAAGATTTTGGTATATGGTAACTTTAGTTTGGAGGGAGGGGGGTGGATCTTCTCTTTGGTAAGTTTTTGGTGCTTGAAAAGTTGAATTTGTGATTTTAATTCAAGGACCTAAAGTTTAGGTCTAAGGTCTTAGAAGTTTGAATTTTAGATTTAGTTTTTAGTTTTAGAATTCGATTTGAGTTTTTTGTTTCGGTTTTGGTTTTAGAAGTCGGTATTTGAAATCTTGAGTTTGATTGGTTTTAGTTTTTTTTTTTTGTATTTTACACTTGATATTTTAGTTTTGGTAACACATTTGGCTTCGAGGTTTAGTTTTTCTTGTTTTTATTATTGGGTTTGTGTTTTGGTTCTGAGATTTTGGAACTTCGGGTTTGAAGGTCTATATATATTTTAGATGCATTTGTTCATTATAT
This sequence comes from Eupeodes corollae, assembly GCF_945859685.1. Taxonomy (NCBI): domain Eukaryota; kingdom Metazoa; phylum Arthropoda; class Insecta; order Diptera; family Syrphidae; genus Eupeodes; species Eupeodes corollae. The sequence continues at coordinate 130,617,905 of NC_079149.1, forward strand.
TCTTGTTTTGATGTTTAGGCATTTTCTTTTTGGGATTTCTATGCAAGGATTTTCGTTATGGGTATTTGTTTATGTGTTTGGGATTTTGGTTTCCTTTACCTCGTTATTCACTTGCTTTAAAGTTTTGTTACTTCGTCGTTTGGTTTTTGTTTTGAATTTTATTTTTATATATTTTTGGGGGTTTCTTATTTTGGGTTTATAGTTTAACTTCTTTTGTATTTTTTGATGTTAAAATTTTAATTTTGGTTTTGGTGAATATGTAAATATTTGGTTTTGAATTCTTAATTTTTGGATTTTTTGTTTATTTTGGATTAAACTGATCTTTGAGTTTTTGTTTCCGTGTTTTGAATCTCGGTTTTGAGATTTCGATGTAAGGGCTTTGGTTTTGGAACCTTTCGTGTTTAGGATATTGCTTTCATGAGTATCGTTTTAACGTTTAGATTTTGTAGGTAGGTAGGTAGAAATGGCGATCTCAAGGCAACCTACCCTGAGATCCAATTAGCGCTGTAGTGCACCTATAAACTGTAGGTTCTCTCCATCCCAGCAATTACTCGCACACAAGAATAGTGATAGTTTTGATACCAAAAACTCGTTTGATCTGTGATAGAAAGGGAAAGATTTATAGAGAAGCTTTATAGCGATTATGTTAGAGCCATTTTGTCGCAATGAGAAAAAAGATTAGGTCTCTAATTTTTATCTCAGATAGCTCATCAAGTTCGTGAAAGAATGCTTTTCCAAAGTATAGACATTTGCAGAAGAAATGGATTATCGTTTCACTTTCTCTTTGGTCACTACAACTACGGCAAAAGCTGTTGTTAGAGATACCTAAATCCTCTGCATGAACAGGCCAATATCCGGTACAAACCGCAACAATCCCGGCTATGTCTTGCCTTGGCCTGCAAAGAAGATCGTTTGTACGGGTTTTATTATAGGTGGACCATATCTTCCTAGATATAATGCAGTTGGGTAAATTGCTTCACCTGTAGCTTGATTAAGCTTAGTAGTTAGAAAAGATTTGACCCTTCATAGCACCAAGAGTAATGTTAACCATTTCCACAAGTTAGCTATGAAGGGCTGAACCTTGCCTGGCTAGCTCGTCAGCCCGTTCATTTCCCATGGCTTGGAACCCAGATCAGGGTGACAACAAGGTCAATATTCAGGCTCGAAAGTTAATCGCGACATTGCTGGACCAATTAAGATGAGGATGTGGCCCAGTTAATGGTTTTGACAGCTGCCCGACTGTCGGTAAAAATAGTAGCATTTCGGTTTTGGTTTGGCTTTTGTTTAAGTATCTAACATGCCTCCCTTATTGATAGCAGTTCAGCCTGAAAAACTCTAGAAAAGTCAGGAAGCCTAAAGGATTTAGCTACATTTAGGTATTTGGAAAAGATCTTTGAGCCGTCAGTAAAGATGGTTGTGTCGAAACCTATCGACAAGATGTCATCCTCCCAATCTTCTCTGGATGGGAAAATAACCTTAAAACCCTTACTGAGGCTCAAGGTAGGAGTGCAGTAGTCAGTGTCTACCGAGATAATATCTGAGGAAATCAATTTCGTTGTGTTGCTGTTTAACTTACTAAGAAATTACGTTTGTTTACTAAAGTAACATCAAGCTCAACCTCAAATCCATCATAATTTTCCGAGATCGGAAAGACGAAAGTGGGAGTTTTGCTTCTGTTATAAAGGTTATATTATGTTCAATAATAATATCAAAAAGTGACTCACCTCGTTCGTTGATCTCAGAACTTCCCCAAAGGGTATGACGAGCATTTGCGTCGCCTCCGATCAGAAGGTTTGCCTTTTTGATTTTAGCTTCGGTTATCATTTTGCACACCTCCTCCGGAGGTGATGGTGCATTATTTGCTAAGTAAAAAGAGGCCAACAGCAAAACCTGTGTATTCTTATCTTCAAATCTGACAACTGTCAGATCGGGAGTGCTAAAATTTGGACACAAAAAACCTTCTAAACGTTTTTTAGCTAAGATACAAGTTCTGGGATTACCTTGGTCTTCATCTGCGGTTTTATAAAAGAGGTCGTATTGGTTGTTTTGGAGGCCTCGCACCTAGAGGCCGTTTATCCACGGTTCTTGGATAACGCCAATGTCGTTGCGCTGCTCCAGAAGATGGTGCTTTTCCTGGCTTTGTCCGGTCGTCAAGCTTACTCTTTTTCTGAGACGGGCAGATCTCTACCTTAGATCTGTTTCGCTTAACGGCCTTTTCTCGGCAGGCCAGGAGCTTGTTGTACTTATCAACAACCTTCTGGTACTTTGGCAATCTTGGCGAGAATGTGAGAGGAGGCGTTTTGAAGCGGTGGCTTAGAAGAGCGCCTTCCGATGGTTTTTTGGTTCGTTTTGGTTTCGGTTTTGTATACGGTTTGAGAAGTATAGCAGTGCTTTGAATAGCACTGCCTATACTTCCTGTAGTTTTGGGTTGCTTACAAGTGCTGAAACTACCAGCGCTTAATGAGCTCCCCTTCAAGGTCTCCTGGCTGGAGGCGAAGAGTTTATCCTCCAAGTCTGTGGATGGTTCTTCGTTTGTCATGTCTAGTACGTGCATTTTATTTAAGTTTGTTGTATGTTGGTCCCACGAGTAGGTCGGAAAAAAAGAGGTCAGACCCGGCAAAGCCGATATACCGGGGTAAGGCAGAAAATAAGACGGACCCTGCCAAGGCATCCGAATGAGCTCGTTAGCGACTGGTTTGGCCCCCAGCCTTTCATTCTTCGTCACGAATTATGTAAAATGCTCACACCACCACTGAAATTAGGGACCCCGTATCTATGGTCATTGGTCAAATTGCATTGCTAAGGCTTCCTACTGTTAAGGAATAGGAAAATTCAACAATTCAACCTGACCTTAGCTGATCCCCATCTTGACAACGTGCAAGACAACTCTGGTGATCATTACCGCCCGGCAACCACTAGGAGGGTTTGAAACGAGGATTTTTGCCGGGCAAGATTTTGTAATTTAATTAAGGTTTTGGAGTTTGATTATTTGGATTCTGTATTTGGAACTCGAGTTTTTTCATTTAAGCCCCAGATTTTGGTTTTTAAATTAAAATTTAGGAAAGTGAGATGTTAAATTTTCGTTTTTAATTTTTAAGGTTTGTATTTCCGGTTTGGTTTTTTTTTTAAATACTTCAGATTGCATTTGAATTCTTGTAAATACCTGGTTTCGGGATTGGGGTTAGGACAAAGTTCAAACTGGTATAGATTTTCAATTTCAAATCTTGAATTCTTCTCAACTGTGACTAAGTTAAATTGCATAATTAATTGAATAGAAAAACAGTCTTTAAAATATAAAAATTATTTCCAGAAATACCCAAGATGTTAACAAAGTTTACAAAAGATGTCTTATGATTTTCATTCCAACACACATAATTTATACAGTTCTTCAGCCAGAACATCAACATTTCCTAATCTCTCGCAGCTGTCATTTTGGAACATATTCTCCATCCAGTTCAAAGAAGACTCCCATATTTCACATTATTTTCTGATGATCTTCCATCTTCTTTACTTTAGATATGCGAGTAGTAGTTTGAGAAATTTTGTTTTCAAAAACACACAAAATTCAAAAACACAAAAAGCAATGTAAATATATTTTAGATGGATATAAATAAAACCTCATCCGGGTTCATGCACCAAGCGAAACCGAAAACTAATTCCACTTGAACCATAAATCATCAGCACATCATATTCCCACGCCTTCATAACCTAACCTTTCTTCTTTCTGCTTTGCTTTGAAAAGATATTTCCGTCTTTTCAAATTCTCAAAAACATAAGGAAGACACATATATGGCGACATTCAGATATTTATATGAATGTTCCTTGCAAAACGCAGTAAAATCATAATTCGGTGCGCAAAACATCCCAAAAATAAGGATCAAAATTTCAGCCTAATGACGAAAGTTCACTGTACCTATACAAGTGTAGTAATGCTGACAAAATCCCTCGCGAACCGCCACCCTATTAATTTACCCACAGGGATTGTTTCGTCATTCTTTGCGTCACTAATGTGTGTCAGATTTAACAAGCAGCCCCAGGGATGTGTTTATTTCCAAGTTTTCTTTTGTTTTTACTTCAAATTGTGCGTGGAATCTACCACCTAACCCCGAACCTCTGGAAAATCCGTTCGTCCTTCGTTCTTCGTCCTGCTGCGCTAAGCTGTTTTAGGTTTCTCGTCGAAAATAGGTCTTGCCATGAATAATTAGCTCTGACACATGTGAAAGCGAAGAAAAATTTGTCAAAAATAAAAAAACAAGTAGAAACAACAAAAACCTCTCGTGGATGTAAACAGAACCTAACAAAAGAAAAGTTTAAAATTTTCTAACTTTCGTGCTTGTTTTGATAATGCGAGTGGCTAAAGTTTTTCTTTGCGCTGCTTGCGCTCTTATAAGGACCTGCCAGGCCTAATGGCCTAGCAATTTGTCTCCATCTTGATGTTAGAGGTAGAGAAGTTGGTTTGGTGTAGCATCATGTTAGCTATAAGATTGAAAAGACTGAAGACTAAAACCAGAGAGAGAGATATATAGAAGACTGCTGCCTGTGAAATTGGAGGCCCTGGCACTGGCTGCTCTCTGAGGATGAATATAATTTGCAGTCTTTAAAGAATGTCTGTCTGTCATGTCATCATTAGATTTTGTGTCATGTAATCGCTTTTGCAAAACAATACACTTGAAGCGTTGACAGCCTGTCGGCCGCCTTAATGTCGTCTTCGCTTCATCGTCGCCTCGTCTTGTCTACTAAAATGGGTGGAGGTTGTAAGAAATTCAAAGGTAGGGAGTCCTTCTTTTTTGAGTGCTGTTGACAGCGAAGGAGTTAAACTGATACCGACACATTATGCCTACACATATATTCTTATTCTCCATCTCTTTCCATTATCCTCATCTTCGTCCTTATCATCATCATCATCGTTGTCGTTTTTTTTGTATTAATATTTTTCGTCTTTCACATTTAATTAAATATCCTCGTAAAGGATATGTCAAAGCGCCTTAACAAGGAACACAGTTCTTAATTACTGCGATTACTTTTGTTATGGCGTGCAAATTTGAAACTTTGCCCAAAATTGGAACGCTTGTCTTTCGTTCGGCAATGACAAAAAAAAAATCCCAAAAAACCTTCCATCAAAAGAAGAGATAGAAGAAGAAGAAAAAGGGAATGTTACTTTTTATATTCCTCTTTCTGGGGGTTTTTCGTCTTATAACTTCCCTGATGCTATAATATCCTGGTTCTTACATTAAAAAAAGTAGGGCGTTAAATTTATTTAGAAATATAAAATTCCAGGAGCAATTAAAATGGGAATGTCAGTTTCATTCCTGGATCGGTTCCAAAAGTGTAAGCTTAAGTTTTTGAGGAGGTACCTATGCCTAGAAAAAAAAACAACAACAGCAAAACTCAACGACGACGATGGACGTCCCGTCCGGTGCAGTTTTTAATTCGTTGTTTTTTTTCCTTCTATATTTAACGTCCCACTTAATGTCTGGAGCCTTTTCGTCGGAAAAATGAGGTTAAGTTTTATGGGGAATGTAATTTGAACTCGTCGGAGCATCGGAAATGGTAGTTAGTTGTTCCCTAGGGACAGTTTCAGCCCCCCCTTCTATATTCTTTTCATTTCCGGTGATTTAATTGATGGTTATTCTCCAGATGTGTGCCATCACATCGCCAGCCGTCAGTCCGTTCGACCGGAGTTAAAATGGTCTTCGGAGAGTTGTCATATAAAATACCTACATATGTCACGACATGACACTTTGGAAACTTTATTGTCGTATAGGGAGAGCGAGATGCTATATAGTGGTATGTATAAGGTATAATATAGGAAAAGTTAAAAATTGTGTCAACTAGAGCGTTAAAGTTTATTTCTCAGAGATATTGCCATATTTTAAGTGGGAAAGTATCTATGTAGGTTTTGCTGTAGAACTGTTAACAATAAGATTTATAGTGGAGAAATGAGCTTAAAAGTTTCTAGAAGGAGCATCCCATGTCTATTAAAAAGAAAAAAATGTCCTTTTGAATACTTAATTTTAATGTTTCCGAAAAGTTAATCATCCCTCTTATCCTGCGTTGCGTCGGGTCGTCGCGGTCGCCGGACTTGGAGACATTATTTTACAGCATTAATTTATAATTAGTATAGTCGAACATTACAACTAATTTACTTTTATGCCTTGCCAAACTGTGTGTGTATAGCTTTATTCAACACCTTTAAGCTGCTAACACCTGTATTATCTCTTACTTCAACACTCAAGGCCAAGTTAAACAAACTGTAAGCCTACCGGCTGCTGCGACAGCAGTGGTGTTGGTTGCAGGAATGTATTGAAAATAGCTATAGGTTTATACCTTGCTCCAAATGTATACAAGCGACATCCTGGCTAATTGGAAACTAATGCTCCATAGCAAAGAACCCTCTGAATGAGTTTCAATTGTTTAACTATAGGTATAAGGTATAGTAAAGGTATGTATAGGAAGACTATGCTAACAGAACAAAACACGCCATTATTGTCCACGGGAAAGCACACAACAAGGACATAAATCATTTCATTATTTTGTCTGATCCTTCGAAAATCGCTTGTCTCACCCTCAAAAGCATAAATACCACTTAATGTAGGCGCTCTAATGTTTCGTTTTGTTTAGGGTGTTGCAAACTCTTACACAACTCGTGCTTGAATATACTCACCTACGCATATCCTGGATTTCAAATGGCGACAACAAATAGGAGGCATCTGTATAAAGGTACACGGATGTTATAGGGATGCGAGAACAACGACGACGACGGGAATGACGGCTAATCCTTATGTCCGCGGCATGCCTCTGGAACATGAGCAGACTCTAATTATTCTAAGCTATATATTGTTGTTCATTTGTATGGAGGTATGAAATAATATTTGCTACGATGTCACATACCCTCTCTTTCACTTAAATCTTGTTGGCTGATCTCTGGACCAGGATGTGTCTACCTTACCTGCATAGGTTGGTATGGAAGCAATTATTTTCGATCCAAATTGACTATTACAATAATTACGAGGATTCAGCAAAGCTTTCATGGTATATCATTAAAGGATTAAGCAAGGGTCTTTATCTTTTAGGTGGTATGAGCTTGTATTGAACCAAGATTTCCAATCAATACCCACTTTAGAAATTATGATACTTTCGAAGAAGTGATAAAATTATCGAAAACATTTCTTCTTATAAAAAAAGTTTTCGTAAAATCTTGGGTCCTTTATTTAACCACTTTAGTGCCGTTTCGTGACTTTTAGAACTTCAAGTTATTGGGTTGCTAGATTTTTAGTTAGATTCTTCAGATTAAACATAGAACCAAAAGGCACCTCCCAAACACATTTTAAACTGCCTTGTGACGTATAGTTCTATGGGTATAAGAACCTCAATCAGACATTTTACGTCAAATGCGTAAAAAACTTCCTTCAACGCACATTAATGGCTTTATTTCGCTTTAGACCTTTTGACACATAAATAAATGGTAGTCTATTTTATAGAAGACCTTTCACTAAGTACTTTCCATCTTCAGACAAAAGTTAAAGAATAGGAGATATCATCTGCATGAGAAGTTTCGTTCGTTCTTGTCTATGGATTGACAGTTCATAATGTCAAACTGTTATGATATTTCCGTGTGTAACACAACGTTCTCGACGGTTCCTAGGCTCGTTTCTAGTGACAATTTGCTTGCAGAACTTTTAACTGATAATTCGATGCTGCCAAGTGACATAACTTCTCCTGAACTTGAATTAGTAATCGATTTTAGGGCACGAATATTCTTTTGCACTCGTAGAGTTGTTACAATAATTAAAGATCTCGGTATTAAAAAAGCGGCTGATATCTCCGTTATTGTTTTGAAGTGGTGTTCTTCAACTTTGCCGAAACCCCTTCCAATGCTTTTCCATCCATCCTACCTTACAGGTCTCTCTCCGAAAACAGCATTTGTCCAGACTGTCCATAAAATTGCATTTAAGTCCTTTCAATCCAAAGAATTGTATCCTCTCACTGAAATCTTTATTTCAGGCGATTCTTTGTGGCTTCTCCATTCGGGAAAAACAACACCCGAAGGAATGTGTGCTAAGATTTTTGGTGAGTTTAACCATCTTATACAGCTTGTCAATGAGCCTACTCGAATATCAGACGTTAGCGGCCGATCAGAAAATACACTTGACTTGTTTCTCACTTCTGATCCTGATAAGTACACAATCATTGTATTGACGCCTCTAGGCACATCGGACCACAGTGTTATATCTGCTAATTTCTTGTGTCAAACAAATCTACTTTAGGAAAAGAGCTCCAGAGAGAACCGTTTGGCAATACGAGGAAGCCAACTGGGACGGTCTCAATAATTTATTCAGGATCTTTAACTGGTCATTATACTTCCTCGGTTGTGACGTAGACTCCAGTGAGATATGATTACTGTATGATTCATGTGGGAATGAAAATGTATGTTCCAATAGGGTTAAAAGTATTAAACCTAAGACTAAATCATGGTTCTATTCGAGCTGCAAAGAGGTTGTCAAACAGAAAGAGGTGAGTTTCCAGTGTTTTAGAGCCAACCCAACAACAACCAAAAATTACGGCAAAAAATTCTGCAATGTCCCGAAGGCAGTAAAAATTGTTGGTTATTGTAAAAAAATATGTGGAATTCTTCCTCTTCCTCGGTTCATACGCTTGTTGTCAATGACACTCCTTTAGTTAGTTCTGTTGATAAAGCTAACTTGCTTGCAAGGCAGTTCGCTGAAAATTCCACCTTACTAGAGAGTGTCATGGCTCCCCCAGTTCTTGAACGCGTAAATGATTCTATGGGTTCTTAAAGATCTCAACATTCATAAATCCGCTGGTCCGGATGGTATCCGCGCTATTATTCTGAAGGGGTTTTCTTTCACGCTAGCAAAACTGCGCATGCTTTTTCATCTATCCTATTCTTCTAGGCTCGTTCCAAGTATTTGGAAAACTGCATTTGTTCAGCCAACCCAAAAAAGGCACCACCGCAAACTATCGCCCGATAGCACTTACGTCCCTTCTTTCTAAGGTCATGGAAACGCTGATTAATTATCAGCTTAAGAAATATCTTGAGGAATGGAAGCTTCTTAATGACCGGCAATACGGCTTTCGTAGCAATAGGTCCACTGGTGATTTTATGGTTCATCTCACCGCACAGTGGAAGAGATCTTTACATCATTTTGGAGAAAGTAAGATTATTGAACTTGATATTTCAAAGACATTTGATAAAGTCTGGCATCTTGCTCTTTTATAAAAAAATGTGTGCTCTTGGTATTGACAAATCTCTTCTTCGTTGGATTAGAAATTTTCTTTCGAACCACTCAATTCAAGTTGTTTTGTACGGATTCAAGTCTGAAACCCATACCATAAATACTGGTGTGCCCCAGGGCTCCGTTTTGTCTCCAACCTTTTTCCTCATTTTTGTAAATGATCTCATGCCTGCTATGTTTATTAGAAGCAATACATTTTTTCGCTGACGATAGCACTCTTAGCTTTTCATATTCGTTTCCAGACTCACAACCCTCCTCTTCGTAGCTCATTAAATTCCGACCTGCACAACATTGTACAATGGAGCATTTAAAATCGTGTGGAATTTAATGCTTTGAAAACGCAATGCTGTCTTACATCGTTAAAGCGAGATGAACCGTCTTTGCCACTATCTATGAGTGGCACTTGCATCAACGAAACAGAAAATCTTGACATCCTCGGAATGTGCATCAGCAACCACCTATTGTGGAGCGATCACATCCGCGATGTCGACAAAAATCCCGCAGGGTGTTTAAGTTTTTTGATACGATGCAAGAAATTTGTCTCTCCGTCTGATCTGGCTACGATCTTCAGAAACTATATACGTCCGAAACTTGAATATAACTCTCATATCTGGGCTAGTGCTCCAGTAACTTATTTAAGCCTCTTGGACAGTATTCAAAGAAGAGCTTTAAATTGATTGGTGACATGAACATCATCAACTCGATTACTTCACTCGAACATCGTCGTAAAGTTTCTTGTCTCACACTTTTTTACCGTTATTTTAACGGACTATGCGCTAGTGAAAAAGTGCATTCCTCCCCTTAAATAATTAAACAGCAATAACTGCGCTTTTGGGAATGCCCATCAATGTACGAAATGTATGAAGTGCAGAGATTCATTTTTTAGCCGTACTACATGAATGTGGAATGCCTTGCCAAGCTCTATCTTTCCCTATCATTTCAATGTTAAGGAATTCAAAATCAATGTACACCGACACCTCCTTTCGAACCCTTTTCTCTTTTCCTAATGCTCATATGGCTTTCGTAGCAATCTACTAATGATATGATCTTACCGAACAGTGAAACAATTACTCACATTGCTTTTAAAAAAAGTAAGATTATAGTACTTGATATTTTAAAACCATTTGATTAGGTTTGTGCATAAGGCTGTGATATTGAAAACGACTGCATTTGGTATTGATGCATATTATCTTCTTTGTTGATTTAGAAATATCCTTTTGAACTTTTTCAATTCAAGAAGTATTGGACCTGTTCAAATCTGATATAAACAAAATAAACGCCGGTATGCTACAGGGTTCCGTTTTTTCTCCAACACTCTTTCTGCTATTTATAAATTATCTTTTGCCTAAAACTTCTTAGTCTTTCTTTAGCCATTGTTTCACTATTTTAATATTAGTTTTAAGATTCTTATCCCTGCTCTGCGGATGTAAACTACCAACGGTATCATAATAATTGGACCTTGCCAAAAAATCTGTTAAGTGTTTGGGTTTTCTAATATCCAAGAAGTTTTTAATCCCTTGTGATTGGGCTATAATTTAAAAATCCCCTTTATGTCAGAAACTCGAGTACAACTCCTATGTTTGGGCAGCTGATTCAATAGTTCACTCAAGTCTCTGGGACAGAATCTAAAAGAAGAGAGCTCTAAAAATGATTGGAGACCGTTGTCTTATCGAAATATTTGCATCTCTTGAGCACCGACGAAGAAGCAAGGGTGCCTTTCATTATTTTATCGCTATTTTAATAAACTATAAAATATGAAATTAGATGCGCAACAGTCTGTTGAGAACTAGGACCTAGGACTTTCAATTCCCAACCATTCCTGCATGCGAGTAATGTTGTCATTAATTGAGGGAACCTACTATTTTCAAGCCGAATCCGAACGGCTAATTTAGGAAAACACTTTTCATGACAAGAATTACTTTTGAAGGATTTGCCAATTCCTCAAAAGAGGCAGTATCTGTGAAAAAAAACTTAAAATGACAGGCAGAGATTGAATCCAAGACCTTTGGCACAACAGTCCAACGCAGAAACCATCGTGCCACGTGAACTAAACTATGCCCTAGTAAAGTAGCCAATTGCATATCTAACCTCAAACCAGTCAAAGCTGTAGTACCCGTAATTCCAATAATACTCATCTGTTTACTTTTAAATCCGGGAAGAGACGTACTATTAAGTAAAAAGATTTTTTCTTTAGACGCACTTCACGAATGTGAAATGATTTCATCTGCGTTATCATCGGTTCGACAACCGAGATGCGTTCCTGCATTATAGCACAAATTTCTAAACCGTAATAGCCGTACTTCTAGGAATGCTCATCGGTTTACCTTTGAGTCCCATTAGGGACTTATTACTAAGTACTGAGATTCGTTCTTTAGACGCACAACAGGAATGTGGAATGGTTTTATCATCGTTATCATTGGCTTGACGACCAAGACTCCGGTCCTGCATTATAGAACGATTTCTAAACCGTAATAGCCGTCCTTCTAGGAATGCTCATCCGTTTACCTTTGATTCCGATTAGGGACGTACTATTAAGTGCAGAGATTCTTTCTTAAGACGCACTATACGAATGTTAAATGATTTCATCTTCGTTATCATCGGTTCGACAACCGGGATCCGTTCCTGCATTATACCACAAATTTCTAAAACGTAATAGCCGTTCTTCTAGGAATGCTCACCGGTTAACCTTTGAGTCTCATTACGGACTTACTACTAAGTACAGAGGTTCTTTCTTTAGATGCACTACAGGAATGTTGAATGACTTTATCATCTTTATCTTTGGCTTGACGACCGAGATCCGGTCCTGCATTATACCACAATTTCTAAACCGTAATAGCCGTCCTTCTAGGAATGCTCATCCGTTTACCTTTGATTCCGATAAGGGACGTGCTATTAAGTGCAGAGATTCTTTCTAGACACTATACGAATATGAAATGATTTCATCTTCGTTATCATCGGCTCGACAACCAGGATCCGTTCGTGCATTACACCACAAATTTCTAAAACGTAATAGCCGTACTTCTAGGAATGCTCATCGGTTAACCTTTGAGTCTCATTAGGGACTTACTACTAAGAACAGAGGTTCTTTCTTTAGATGCATAACAGGAATGTGGAATGGTTTTATCATCGTTATCATAAGCTCGACAATCGGGATCTGGTGCTGCATTATACCACAATTTCTAAACCGTAATAGCCGTACTTCTAGGAATGCTCATCGGTTAACCTTTGAGTCTCATTAGAGACTTACTACTAAGTACAGAGGTTCTTTCTTTAGATGCACTACAGGAATGTGGAATGACTTTATCATCGTTATCATTGGCTCGACAATCGGGATCCGTTCCTGCATTATACCACAAATTTCTAAACGGTAATAGCCGTACTTTTAGGAATGCTCATCGGTTTACCTTCGAGTCCGATTAGGGATGTACTATTAAGTAAAGAGAGTCTTTCTTTAGACGCACTTCACGAATGTCTAATAATTTTATCATCGTTATCATTGGCTCGATAACCGGTATCTGGGCCTGGCCTTATACCATAAAATTTCTCATCTCTTAGTACAGTTCCACCTGGCTATGCTATTGTAGCCGGCCTTTAGGCCTATAAAAATTGGTAAGTTTGAAATTTTGCAAATTTTCTAGAGTTTTTTTTTGCTATGGTTTCAGAAAACTTGTTGAAAAGCAGAATTTTCCTTAAGAACTTTGTCAATAAAGTTTTTGACATACAGCAATGATTTAATAAATCTGAATCATTTAAAAATTCATTTCAATCTGATCAATATGATCCCATGATTAATGATGAGTCGTGAACTATCCTTCAACGCATATTATAAACGAGTACACTACTACACAACCAATCAATTTAATTAAAAATTAAATAGTTAAATCACATCAAAAAATATAATTTACATTTTCACATTTCATACAATTTATATCCATCAGCTCATTATTCCCTTTATAAATTACCTACTTATATTTACCCTATGTATGTATATGTATATGTATGTACATTTAAATACAAATTTATTTTTATTTTGTTTAAATGTTAAAAAAATATATAAATGTAAGTGTGTCTACTTCAAAGGCAATGATGGTTATTGGTAATTTATATTAATTTGCACACGTACAACTTATTGCTATAGTACAACTTGATTTCCTTTAAGGGACTTTTCCGCAGCATATCAAGTTGAAAACGTTTACTTATCCCAATTAAAATTGAATCATCCACAATACCAACAACAAAAATACAACAACAACAGCAAAAAAGAGCATACATTTGGACATGATGTATTTGTATATCGGTAAGGTAGTTATATAGGAGATACCGTTATACTACTATATGATGCTGCTTATCGGATTCGAAATCACCTCGCGACTCACAACTCACGACTCACGTCTCACGCCTCACGGATCCATTGATGATGGTGAAATGGTAAAATGGTAAAATGGTGATTGCTGCGTGCCTTCCACACAAATCAAATATACACTTTTCTCGCTAACCATTGATTTTCATTACTTAATTAAATAGTAAACATTAATTTCCCAGCGATATGCGCGTGGATTGTAAATGAAATTGAAAATTAATACGTAAACGTGGCGTGGTGTGGTGTGGTGTGACGTATGGCATGGAATGGCAAGGAGTAGGTCGGTAATAAGCTTCAACTGAATAAGACGCGTGCCATCAGGTTATTGTACATAAAACTGCAACAGTATAAGCACTCAACGTGACGCTTTTGTTCCAGCTTTCAGCTTCCAGCCCCTAGCCAGCGCAGTGCAGCGTCCCGACTTGGATTTCGTGTACATAGTTTATGGAGTCCCTGTTGTCCTTGCCGCGTGGATAATCGGATCATAAAAAATAATTATTTTTAAAATTTATATCAATAACAAGTTAATTGGAATGGAATGCCCCAAACACAACAAAGTCAATTGTTTGCGATGGTCGGGTCGTCGCTCGTCGGTAAGGTCGAGTCGTCGGTATCGTGTCGGTACGGTGGGTACGTTCGCTCCAGTCGGTTCGATTTTGATCAGATTGAGCCTGTGAGCTGCAAGGAGGCAAGGACGAAAAATTCAAGTCAACAAAATGGTGGTGACATGGGTTGAGGCGGAAAACCGTGAATCGACATCGTCAACGGCAACGCGGACGCGCTGATTGTTTATTCAATCGGCCGATCCGGTGTGTACTTTTTATTTATTTATTTTAGCTTCTTGTTTCATTTTGTTGGTTTTTATTTTTTTTTACAATTTTTTATTTTTACATATTTTCATTTTGTTCTTGTTTATCCACGGATGATGGGTTTTTAATTTGGTTGTTGGCGTAAAGGTTGATTTGCAATCGAGCCACGAAAATAATAGCGTTCACGTAAATATTGCATCATCGGAAAACGGTTCGTTGGTGCATTGCGTTTTAATTATGAACATCATCGTGTCAAATGATGAGAGAAAGTAAAGTTCCAAGGGTGGGTGGGGGGTGGTAGAGTTAGTGAGAGAAGACGTGTGCTACTGTAAGTTCAACCTTCAAATAAGGTGGGTTTTTCAGTTTTACACGTTTTCTATAAACAGAACAGAATACATCGCCAGTTACACCTACAAAGGACTTAACTATATTGATTTATTAAATTTATTTACCTATTTGTTATCGACTGCGGAAATTTGCATGCATCCCCCCCAAAAACAACAACAACAACATCAACCAAAACTACCCATCGGCATTAAGCTATCAATTTTCTGCTTGGCGATAATTTGTTCGATAAAACCGATTTGCAACAAAAACTTACTCAACCGTTTATGTTGTTCTGCTGGATTCGGAATTTCAGAAACAAATTAATTCCTGAGAAATTGTAAATAGTACTTACATACATAACCTTATACCAACCAGATGCCTATGTTAATATGTACATAGTTACGTGTAGGCTTTGGGATTTTAGCGATTGATATACAAGAGCAGGGTATAAATGCACCTAGAGGTAGGTCAATGTAAAAATAAAAATTCCTTGAAATCAAAAGAGACTTAAGCGGATTTTTGATAAACGAAGTTTGAAATATAATCAAGAGGTGAAGTTTCTCAGAAAAGCTAAAGGTAGGTGAAAATAAAATCCCAGTAGTTAATAATTCAAAAAATGACGATTATTATTTTTAAAAATTCATCAATTCAGTGGATTTAAGAAAATTCAAAGAATTAACAACTGATCTTCATTTTTTTTTTTTGAATGTTTCCCCTTTTTGGGTTTTTGCTCCCGATTTTTTTTGTAAACATGGCTCTAGAGAATATTGTTTTTATTTTACCTCAATAGTCCAAAAATCGAGTCCAGTTCACATTGGATAGGTTCAAGTCTGGAAAATAAAAATAATAAAGCTGGGGGATGCCTCAGGGCTCTGTCCTTTCTCCAATACTTTTTCTTATTTTTTTTAATGATACGTTGTCAAGTGTACTAAGCTGGTAACAGAAGCTTCAGATTTTCATATATTCTAGTTTCTAGGTTTACAACTATGAAAATATATTATTGGCTTTTGTTTTACCATTTTGTACCGTTATTTCAAAGGATAAGACACCAGGGAAATAAACTGCGGTATTAGTCCCCTTCAACAGTAATATTTGCGTTCAGAGCAATGGTTAATTTTAGTCGTGATGTCAAGTATAGAGATTTGTTCTTTAGTCGTACAATATGAATGTGAAATATTTTATCACACTTTTCAGTCTTTGGTCACTAATCTTAGTCATCCCAATAATCCACATTTCTATATCCGATAGGTATAGCCAAGATATGTGACATTATCTGATTTTTTCATCAAAGTAAAACAAAAACTCAAGACTTGATAGTTTTTTTTGTCCTTAGATCTTGAACCTTCCTTGAGTTTCGCGTTTTATTTTGAAAAGTTTGATTATTTGTAGTCACGTCTCTTGTCAGATGTTTTGCTTACCTTGTGAAACTATGGAAACAAGAATTACGAATGTGGTAAAATCAGCGTCTTCAGCGATAATTACTTAGGTGGATCTTGGAAAAATATGAAAAGGACAGAAACGTTTTACTTTAATTAATGGACATAATATATATATTGTATTTTAATTAGCAATAGTACCCGTGGCATGATGGTTAGTACAATGGACTGTATGTTCCCAAAATCAACAAGATATTCAGAAAAAAAACGTGTCTTAAACTCCAAAGAACTGAAGAGAACAGGGACGTACTCAGGACAGCGCAAATAGATCCAGAAGAAGCCATCTTTGACGATGACTTTTACATAATTGAAAAT
Source organism: Eupeodes corollae (assembly GCF_945859685.1). Taxonomy (NCBI): domain Eukaryota; kingdom Metazoa; phylum Arthropoda; class Insecta; order Diptera; family Syrphidae; genus Eupeodes; species Eupeodes corollae. The sequence goes on from NC_079149.1 coordinate 130,634,409, forward strand.
CCGAAGGAAAAAGTGGAGGTGGTGGGAGCTGCTTTCCAGCAAGTGTACAAGGTGAATGTTAGCATTCGCCCCAACCACGACCTGGAAAACAGCCCTTCTTAATCACTTTTACCTTCGAAATGATATGACACAATGGCGATCTGAGAACCGCGGTTTCATGCGGTTCAATGACGATATTTTGGCAAATGCCATAATCTCCGAGCAAACGGGACCAAGTCCCTTGTTAGTGACGAAGGTTGAGCTTCAGCTCATCTTCAGTTCAATAAAAAACAAAAAGTCAGCAGGCGTTGATGGTATATCGAACGCTGTACTAAGACACTTACCGATGGAAGCAATTGACGTTAACACCACGGTCTTCAATAATGCATATTATCCAGTGCATTGGAAGACTGCTGTAGTTCATCCTCTCCCGAAAAAGGGAAAGGACAACTCCAACCCGTCAAATCTTCGGTCGATAAGTCTTCTTCTAAGCACCAGCAAAGTTTTCGAAAAGATCATTAATAGGGCTCTGACTAAGTGGGATGCCGATAGCAAAATAATTCCGGATAAATAGTTTGAGTTTAAGGCGTGTCATAATACAATTCATGCTGCGTCTAAACTCGTTTCTGATATCCAATGGAATAAATCAAAACAACAATGCACAGGTGCTGTCCTGGTTGATTTGGAAAAGGACTTTGACACCGTATGGTTAGAGGGTCTTTACCTAAAACTGAGCAGGCTTGGCATAAGAAAGCCATTGTTGTATATACTTTATGATATGCTTAACGGTAGAAAGATTGTTGTCCAAAGTGGCAATGTAACTTCTACCACAACATTCTCAATTAAAATTGGTCTTCAACAGGGAGCGGTGAATTCGCCGATTCTCTTCAGCATTTACACCAGCGATCTGATAGGTAGTCTTACAAAGGCAATTGCGAACGCCGACGATCTAATTGCGTACAGAACGGCCCGAAAAGTTGAAGGTATTAGAATTCTCTTGCAGCGTGATTTCGACAAGATTCAGCGATATTGCGACGATTGGAAACTGAAAATAAATGTCCAGAAGTCGGAGACAATTCTGTTCCGAACTCCGTTGGCTGGGGCCACGAGGGATACGTGCAAAAATTGGCGCAAGGTGGTCATCGTTGATCTTCACGGGCAGCCATTGGCGAGCAAAAGTGTAGTGAAGTACCTCGGTATCTGGTTAGATCAGTATTTATATTTCGACAGACATATATATGCTGCTCTGACCAGGGCCAGAGGAGCCTTCGCTCTGACGAAACGGCTGTTTTTTAGCAGTCGGCTTGACCCCAGAGTGAAGGTAATTTGCTACATGGCCCTCATACGGCTAATGATCGTTTATGGTTGTCCTGTGTGGTTCAACGTTGCCCCTTCCCAGATGGAGAAGTTTCGGGTGTTCGAGTGGTAGTGTTTACGACGCTGTACCGGCTTATATCAAACAGCCGAATCTTCTTCTGTGCATTACTATTCCAACGAGGTCCTATACAACGGGGCTCGAATCAACAGAATTGACAATTTCGTGATAAAACTCGTTCGAGGTCACATTGCAAGAGCTATGTCTTCGACCAACAATTTATTTTTCGGGGCGTTCTATCCGAACGACGAGTATTTTGAAAGTGCACGCTTGAGCGGCTCCATTTCACCAGAGGCATTCCTGTTTTTAGACAAATGCCGTCTGATACAGGATAGATTGGCAGTTCCGCTAATCTACCACGTCAGACGAAGAACCGTGGATAGGTGACTCCTGTACAATCGGGACGTCATGGCACAAGGCGGAGCAGAGCTCCTTCGGTTCAGTTGGGCTGTGTCCGAACGGGACCGAACTGATAGGGTGAAGCGAGGAATTGCCTCTTGCGAGGAATTGATAAATTCTCCAAGAGTAATTCTTGTCATGAAAAGTGATTTCTCAAATTTGGCGTTCGGATTCGGCTTAAAAACTGTAGGTCCCTTCAATCCCTGACAACAGTACGCTCGCACAGGAATGGTTGAGAGTTGTCAGTCACTAGGCCCTAGTTCTCAAACGGACTGTTGTCCCACAAAGTTTATTTATTTTTATTTTAATTAGCAGTACAATTAACTAACTTTGCAAAATTTCTCAAAGTCACACTTGGGCGTATACTTACTTTTTTTTACTTCTAATTTATCCGATTTGTCGAATTAAATTTTTTTTATATGTTTCGATATTTTAAGGTCTCTCGAATCAAAGGTTTGTAGAGAGTTATCTGTGTGTGCGCATTTACTTTCGGGATACCATTTTCCATCGACTTCATATGCAGAACCAGTAGATCAATCGACTTTAAAAACTGAAACAAAATATTTGGATTGCAGGCTTTAGGATTTTTGCGATATATCGACTTTAAAAATTGACACAAAATATTTAGAACCTCGAACATGTTACCAACAAAAATGATATTGTCTCCAGAACAATTTTATGCAACGAAGAATAACGTTTTTGAAATCTGATACAATTTTGAAAAGAAATGTTTTTTTTTTAACAACATTTTAAAACCTACAAATTCTACAAATTATTAATAATTTGTAAAAACTGGTTTTCGACTTGAATATCTTGGCAAAAATAAATAAGATTGATTTAAAAAAACGCTGCCAAGATTGATTAAATTTGGATTTCAACTTAAAATATCGGGAAAAAAATATTGGAATCAAACTTATTGTATTTAAGAATTTTACTATACTTTGTAGATTTTGAACTATAATAAAACAAGCTGTGTGTGAGGTGTTAACAAAATTGTTTTTTATTTGATAGGCGTACGTATGCCATTACGTATGCCCACCACGGCTTCCAGTGGCCCAATTTTCAATGCCTCTTGCGCACAGGTCCGGGTGAATTTGAGCGATGACTTGTTTTATGTTCACCTTTTGCGAATTGATTAATAGTAGTTTATTTGCATAGAGCTCCGGCTTTAAGAAACTCCAAAGAAAAAAGTCTATCGGGGTCAAATCGCATAACTTTAGTGTCCAAATCTCATCACCCCTGCGAGAGGTAACCTTACCGTTCATGAAAAATGTCAATGGTGGCTTTTGCTGTGTGGCACGTAGCACCGTCTTGCTGGAACCACATGTCGTCTAGGTGCATATGGGCCATAAAAAATAGTTATCATCGTTATGTAGTGCTCACTGTTAACGGTGACAACCTTACTAACGTCGTTTTCAAAAAAGTATGAACCAATTACGCCGCCGTGCCGGCCCAAAATCCACACCTAATGGTAATTTCTTGAGAATGCATTATCACTTAGTGAACCTCCCGTGGTTTGGTGTCTTCCCATATACGGAAATTTTACTGCTTACCACAGCCATGCATCTTAAAATGTGCCTCTACACTAAAGATGATTTTTCGGCCAACATTGGTTTCCTCTTCAGAACAAATGACGTTGTCTATGGTCGTGGACTTTGAGCTCCTGGGTCAGTTGGATTTTGTACTGGTGAAGGCACTAGTCCCAAAGTAAAATTCGCCGAGATGAAGTCTGGGAAAGGCTGTGCACGGCGAGGAATAGACTGCCCCTGACTTTGCTGTACACTTTCACTGACCGCATTGATGTTCTCTTGCGTTCTTGCGTTCCTTGAAAATACGGGTGTTGGCTGATTGTGTACTAAACTGGTCGTCTCAAATAAGGTCACCAAACGTTGAAGTATTGACTGTGAAGGACCACCACAAATGTTGCCAAAACAAAATTTTGGCAAAATTAACAAAAGATCTCCCATATTTTAAAAATCAATGACTAATAAATAAACAATTTAACAGAAAAATTTTATTGAATTTTTCAAATTAATTACTACGCCATTTTACATTAAATAAAATAAATACTTAGTTTTAAACATTATATCCGTTAAATATTGTCCTCTATTATTAATACATTTACGAAACCTTTCCCCAAAGTTTTCCATTGCTCGTCGAGACATTTGTGGTGTATTGGCTGCGACTTCCTTAGTGATTGCCTCTTTAAGTGCCTCCAAAGATGTTGGGCGATGAGTGTAGACTTGAGCATCTAAATATCCCCAAAGAAAAAAATCATTAGAAGATAAATCGGGGGCCCTTGGTGGCCAGGTAATGTCTCCTCGTAAAGAAAGAAGATGCCGTGGAAACATCTCTCTCAAAATTGTTAGTGAACGCCATAAAGTGTGCTGTGTGCTGTGGCTCCATCTTGTTAGAACCAGACTTCTTTGTGGTTCCTAATAAACTGATTTAAATTGGGTTGGAGGAAGGTCTCAATCATGTGACAGTAGCAATCCGCATTAACTGTAACTTTTTGCCCATTTTCTTGGAAAAAATACGGACCTAACACACCAAATTCAGCAACAGCACACCAAACTGTCACATAAGGGCTGTGAAGTGATCGTGAATAAATTTATTGATGGTTGCCCAGTATCGGAAATTTAGTTTATTTACTTACTTACTTACTTAAGGTGGCGCTACAGTCCTGTGTGAACTAGGGCCTCACCCAACAAACTTTTCCATCTAGCTCGGTCCCTAGCTAGATGTCTCCAGTTTCACGCTCCAAGTTGGGTGAGGTCACCTTCCACTTGTGCGCGCCACCTGATCCGCGGTCTTCCTCTACTGCGCTGTCCTGTGGGTTCGGATTCGAAGACTTTCCGGGCCAGAGCATTGGTTTCCATGCGCTCTACGTGACCCAGCCATCTTAGTCGTTGGACTTCGTCATTCCATTTTCTCCTCCACTCCCCTTCGATGCATATGGGACCGTAGATCACACGAAGAACTTTTCTCTCGAAGCGACCCAAGGTGCTGTCATCCGCTTTTGTCATGGTCCATGCTTCTGCACCGTATAGCAGGACGGGGATGATATGGGTCTTATATAGCAACATTTTGGGGCCTCGAGAGAGGACTTTACCACTCAATTGATTTCTTAGTTCAAAGAAACAGCGGTTAGCAAGAGTTATTCTGCATTTGATCTCAGCGCTGGTGTTGTTTTCTGCGTTTACAGCGGAGCCTAGGTAGACAAAGTCCTTGACTACCTCAAAGTTACGTCTGTCGATTGTGACGTTTTGACCAAAACGTCGGTGTTGTATGTCCTTTCTAGACGGTAGCATGTACTTTGTTTTGCCCTCATTAACCGTGAAACCCATTTTTGCCGCCTTTGCCTCAATACTCACAAAAGCCCCATTGACATCACTCTGAGTTCTTCCGATTATGTCAATGTTGACGTGTGAGCTCTGCTCTAATCTTTCAAGCACGGTGTTAAAAACATCACATGAGAGCGCATCACCTTATCTAAAGCCTTTTTTGACATCAAAAGGTTCTTTTAAGTTGTTTCCAACCTTAATGGAGCAGCGTGAATTCTCCATGGCCATCCTGCACAAACGGACGAGTTTGGCAAGGATGCCGAAACTAGACATGGCTCTATACAGCTCGTCCCTGTAGATGCTGTCATATGAGGCCTTGAAATCGATGAAAAGATAGTGGGTGTCGATTTGGAGTTCTGGGTTTATTCCAAGGTCTGCCATACTGTGAATATTTGATCAACTATGGACTTTCCTGTTCTAAAACCACACTGATAAGGACCTATCAATTTATTGACGATGGGCTTAAGACGTTCACTTATTACGGCAAAGAAGATTTTATAGGCGATATTATGTAGACTCATTCCTCTATAGATGGTGCAGTTTAGAGGGTCTCCTTTTTTCAGAATCGGGCAAACAATACTGAGGTTCCATTCACGGGAATGCTTTCTTCCGACCATATCTTACAGATAAGTTGGTGCATGCTCCTAACCAACTTATCCCCAGCTGCTTTAAAGAGCTCGGCATTCAAGACATCCGCTCCAGCGGCCTTATTAAACTTCAGCTTAGATATGGCAATCTTTACTTCGTCTAAGTCGGGAGGACGGGATTGTTGGCTTTCGTCGGCTATGTTGAATGGATCATCCTGCCTGACAGCGGAATTCAGTTCTTCGTCGCCGTTATACAGTCTGCAGAAGTGGTCCTTCCATATCCTCAGCATTGACTGCGGTTCCACTAAGATGTTTCCACTTTCGTCTTTGCAGCCTTCCTCAATCTCAGTTATAAGTAATAAAGGGTTGAAATGTGTTATTAACTTTAGGTTCAAACTAAAACACTTAAAAGTTCGACTTGCCTCAAACACTCTCACTCACTCTCTATTGGCAGTTTTATTAACCAAGAGTAAGAGTGTCGAGACGAGAGTACTGATTTTGGTCACTACTAATAACTTCCTTGTACAATACTGGAGGTGAACTCTAAGAATTAAAGTTCAAATTTAAGTAGAGTGGTGAAATTGTCAGCGATGGTGAAATTGCCAGTCGCCACTTGGGTGTGTTATTTGCATTTTGCAGAAGGCTAGTACATTTGGTATACTCCTTGTGAGTGTGGTATCATGTTGTTAAAACTTCATATTTTTTTATCTCTTTAAAGTTTTAAAGTTTTAAAAAATTGGACAAATGGATTCTCATAAAAGCTTATCAGTATGTGTAGCATCCCGGCTTTTTTTTTAAATTAATTTCACACCAATCAGTCTCTAGGAGTCAAGATAAATTTCTAATTCTTACAACAAAAAACTCTATGACAAAATGTTGGAAAATTCCATTTTCAAAACATTCACTCAAGTGAAATTTCTCAATAAATTTACTCATACCAGGTGTTTTAAAAATTCTTGTCTATTTCACACTCCCTCTGAATTGTTATATCATTCTCAAGTTTCGATGAAATTCTAGTAATTGAACAAATTATTTTCTAATGAAAAAATTTTAAATTCTTTAACACTCATTGAAATTCCTTTCAAATTAAATTGTCCTGAATAATTTTTTAGAATTTTGCATACATAGGTATAAAAAGAAAAATTCCTTACAAAATATTGAATATTGAAAACACATAGACATATGGGTAAATTACATTCCATCTCATCAAGAACACACCTTTTTACCTTTGGGATTTTCTGATATTTTCAAAATATGAAGTTTTTGAAAACAAATTAAAAGAACATAAAATTCCTTATTGTTCTTCTAATTAATTCAATGAAGATGATTAACGAAGGATAAATTGTTTTAATTAATAAAATTGAGAAGAATTTTAAGTCATATTTAGTGTTCACCTCAAAATATCTACAATACTGCCTCTAATCCTATAATCGAATTCCCATTCCTATATCAGCTGAAATATTTTCCGATATTTTTATTAATAAGAATTATTAGTATTGAAATGAATATTTTATCCACAAAAATGTGTTCCATTTTGGGTGGGTGGTAGGTATAGGACATTTTTTTGGCTCATCAAAATCCTTTTATAACAGTTCGTTGGCTTATTGAATGATTTAAAGAGCTATCCCGTTTCCTGTTTCCTATGTGCTTCATGATTTTTAATATACAACTTAGTCCTTGTTTTCTGGTTTTCTTGTTTTTATTTTTATTTTTGTTGTTGTGTATGTTTGTATTTTCAAATTCTAGACACTAAAACATATTTCTATAAAGTAACTGAAGAAGATCGTCCTTTTTTATTTATATATTTTCGTCCTGGCCACCTCCCTTCCTATCCCCCTGCAAATATACAACATAGTATCTCAAAATAGTTATTTTGTATTGTTTATTGAGGTCACGTTCTTTATTATAACCATCCCTGCGGTACAATGTGAATTGGTTTGCCTCAAGGGAATAAAGCGAGAAGATATTGAGGTTTATATATTTTTTCTATTTTTTATTTTTACTCAGCGTCAACATCAGCTTTGGCATCGACATAGACATCGGCATCGACATCAACATCCATATCTACATCCACATCCACAACCAAGGAGAGCAAAGGATATAAAACTCTGGAATGATGATAAAAGTCGTCGAAGAAATTGGTAAGGGAATCTTTTTGATGGAAAACAATATTGCATTTGGTAAATACTGATTTTGTTATTCGATATTTTTATATATAGTATAGGAACGAATTTGTATTTTTTTTAGTACGAAAGGTTGTTTGCAAGAGTTTTTAAGGCCAAAAAAAGTTGTTGGCTTGGTATCTCAATATTATTTGACAGTTTTAAAATTTATGAAAAATATCTTTTCTTATTCGACTTTTGTTGCTAACCAAAAAAATGTTATTGAGTTTATAGAAAAAAAGGGTTTTTTAATATTTTATTTATTTGGCATATCTAGGTTTCTTATTATCTGTTCGAGAAATTAATCACATCGACTTTAATCCGCTAAACTCCTTCCAGCAAAGATTTTAAGTAGATATTAAGAAAGGAAAGGGTGTTTCTGGGATTTTGTCTCTATTTTTATCAGGAATGCAAATAATGTTGTGAGAAATCATCAGAATGGTTCTTAATGGTTTAAGGCAAATAAAATATTTTGGCTGGTTAACGCATGCCAGTTTTTTAACTGATATGATTGAGTGTCACTTAAGGCTTTTATTGAAAATCTCGACTTAAAATTTTCAAGGAAATTGAAATTCATGGTATACATTTAAGAATATTTCGTAATTCAAACTGATAATAAAACAAGCTGGGTTATCCGGCTTCACCCAGGAGATATATAACGATTTGACCTTGGGCTGAGCCGGAAAGAATTTTAGCTTCAATCACGTTCCTCTGCCTACTTAGTATCCGTAATCTAGTACCATTGCATAATTTGGGTGCATTTAAATTCCTCATAAGTCTTATTGGAGCCGCAATTTTCAAGTCCAGTTCATGTGGAGGATGTATTCAAAGAATTCAACTGGAATATCATAGTCTGATATGCGCGTACGCCGCACAGAAGAGAAAGACGACAACACCAAAGATACGTTCTTCGAGCTCTTAGACAAAACATATGAGCAGTGCCCTAGCTACGATATTAAAATAGTCCTGGGCGGTTTGAATGCCAAGCTAGGAAGGGAAGACATCCTTGGTGGAATAATCGCGAAGAACAGTCTGCACGACAACACTTCCGACAACGGATTCAGGATCATAGATGTTGCTGCGGGGCGAAACGTCATGGTAGCCAGTCCGCGTTTTGAATACCTCAACATCCAAAAAGGAACTTGGAGTTCTCCAGATCAATCTACCGTCTACCAGATTGACCATATTGCGATCGACGCTAGACACGCTTCCAGCATCATGGATGTGCGAACTTTCCGAGAAGCTTACATCGACTCGGACCACTACCTCGTTGTAGCCAAGGTAGCACTTCGGATTTCCAGACCCAAGGCAAAACAGGGAGGTGCTGGGAGAAGGTACAACGTCGAACGGCTACAATCGCCAGAGATCGCCAAATTTTTCTCCGACCGAGTTACAAGTAACCTCCCTCTAAGTTCTCTGCCACCAACACAATGTATCGGAAACCAGTGGCAACATTGCCAAAATCAGAGAAGCCACCTCTGATGTGCTGGGTTTCAAACAACCACCAACAAGGAACCCCTGATTTGATGAGGAATGTCGGCAGGCAAATGCAGCCAAACAACAGGCACGCAAAGCGCGGCTGCATAAAAGGACGAGAGCTGCTCATGAGCTCTATGAGCAGAAGAGGCGAGAGGAACGCCGACTTCTCAGAAGGAAAAAGAGAGGGCATGAGAAGCGTGTGGTCGAAGATGTTGAAAGGTTTAAAAGCAGGAATGAAGTTCGAAAGTTTTATGAACAGGTGAAACGAAATTCACAGGTACATAAACCTAGAACTGAAGGCTGCAGTCAATGCTTAGGATATGGAAGGACCACTTCTGCAACGGCGACAATGAACAGAATTCCGCTGTCAGCAGGATGATGGTCCGTTCAACATAGACGACGAAAGCCAACAATACCGTCCTCCCGACTTAGACGAAATAAAGATTGCCATAGCTAAGCTGAAGTCAAATAAAGCCGCTGGAGCGGATGGCTTGAATGCCGAGCTCTTTAAAGCAGCTGGAGATAAGTTGGTTAGGGGCATGCACGAACTTATCTGTGAGATATGGTAGGAAAAAAGCATGCCCGATGAATGGGACCTCAGTATTTTTTGCACGAACCTGAAAAAAGGAGAGCCTCTGAATTGCTCCAACTATAGAGGAATCAGTCTACTTAACATCGCCTATAAAATCTTCTCTGCCGTAATATGTGAACGTCTAAGGCCCATCGTCAACAACCTTATAGGACCTTATCAGTTTGATTTTAGACCAGGAAAGTCCGCAGTTGATAAAATATTCACACTACGGATCCTGGAAAAAACCCAAGATCACCAAATCGACACCCACCATCTTTTCATCGATTTCAAGGCCGCATATGACAGCATCTACAGGGACGATCTGAATAGAGCCATGTCTAGTTTTGGCATCCCTGCCAAACTCGTCTGTTTGTGGAGGATGACCAGTGAGAATTCACGCTCCTCCATAAAAGTTGAAAACAACTTAACAGAACCCTTCGATGTCAGATAAGGTTTTAGACAAGGTGATGCGCTGTCATGTGATTTTTTTAGCATCGTGCTTGAAAGAATAGTGCAGAGCTCACACGTCAACACTAGAGGCACTATCTTTCAAAAGTCTGTCCAATTACTGGTATATGCTGATGACATTGACATAATCGGAAAAACTCAGCGCGATGTCAATGGGGCTTTTGTGAGTATTGGGGCAGAGGCGGCAAAAATAGGTTTAACTGTTAATGAAAGCAAAACAAGTACATACTGTCGTCAAGAAAGAACCTACAACACCGACAACGTCTTGGTCAAAACGTCACCATCGACAGACGTAACTTTGAGGTAGTCAAGGACTTCGTCTACCTAGGCTCCGCTGTAAACGCAGAAAACAACACCAGCGCCGAGATCAAACGCAGAATAACTCTTGCTAACCGCTGTTTTTTTTGATCTAAGAAAGCAATTGAGTGGTAAAGTCCTCTCTCGAGGGACCATAGTGTTGCTATATAAGACCCTTATCATCCCCGTTCTGATATACGGTGCAGAAGCATGGACTATGGCAAAAGCGGATGAAAGCACCTTGGGTCGGTTCGAGAGAAAAGTTCTTCGTGTAATCAACGGTCATGCATGCATTGAAGGGGAGTGGTTGAGAAGAAGTGGTTTTTTAACAATAAATTCTTAACTATTAATTTTACTTTTCGAAACTAGATTTGTAAATATTGAAATTCTTATTTTGCAGAAATGCAGGGCTCTATCTGTGCTTATTAAGAGCTCTAATCCCGGCTTGGCTCAAAATCCCTTCCCCTTAACTGGGCTGCAAAAATATACCCAAATTCCCTAATAATTCTATTTTTAAAATTTTATCCTTGGGTTACACCAAAACACCAAAATTTTCAGTTTTTCGACTTGTGTTTGCGTGAAATAGCGGGCGTAAGAAATCATTTTGGAGTTCCGCAAACTAAATGTTCCAAAAATAGCTCTAAATTCATCATTACTTTTTAAAACTTTGAGTTTTAAGTTGTTAAGTTGGGATCACTACAATGTTGAGCAGGAATTGGTTTTTAAACCAACATGAGATTGGAGCCATACATTTTTAATTCGCTACAATTTAGAAATTCTATTGTGGTGCTTCCAGTTTTACGGAAAAACTTTTTTTTATTATCTCATGTACAGGGTGCGGCAGAGCTGACTGACTAGTTTAATGAGATCATTAGCCTGTGATAACATAAGAGTAGGCCTTAATAAGTGGTATATTTTGAATTATACGGTAATGCCGTTTTTATTTGTAATCATGGTCTGGACAGGTGTGCATCGTTTTTCGTCGTGCGTTCATATTACGAAAATAATCATTCTGTGGTCGCTACACAAAAGGCTTTTCGTATACACTTCGGCATTCCACGTGCTGAATTTGTTCCTTCTGCAAACACTATAAAATTGTGGATACTTAATTTGAAAGAAACTGGAAGTACTCTAAGTAGACTTGTAAACGTAGCACCAAAAATTGTAAGAACCTCCGAAAATGTGCATTGGGTTAGAGGGTCAATTGAGCAGTCTCCAAGACGATCAGCCGGGAAACACGCAGTAGCTTTGGGAATTTCAGACCGTTCTTTGAGGAGAATTCTTCACGAAGATTTATCATTCCATCTCTATAAATTAATGCTTGTCCAAGAGTGCTACTGACTTCAACAAATTGCAAAAATCTCTGTCAGCAAATTCTTCTGCAAATTCTTCCGATAACAACCTTTTTCTGTAGCGATGAGGCCCATCTTCATCTTTTTGAAGCGTAAATAAACAACATTTTCGATACTGGGCTGAGAATAACCGACGGCAGCTCCTTGAAAGACCACTGCACTCTCCTAAGTGACCGTGTGGTATGCTGTGTCCCAATTGGGGGTGATCGGCCCCTCCTTTTTTGAGGACGAGAACAGGACCGTCATTGTTCCGTCCGCTCGCTATGTTGCGATGTTGGAAACTTATCTTCTGCAAAGGTTGGAGGAAATGGCTGAAGAACATGATTTGAGAGATGTATGCTTTCAGCAAGACAGAGCTACAGCGCACACGGCTCGAATTTCACTTGCTGTCTTACGACAAATGTTCCCTGAGCGGTAAGTCTCTGAGAGCAGACATAGGCTGGCCAGCACGGTCTCCATAATTAAGCATGTGTGATTTTTTCATTTGGGGCTACCTTAAGGATAAGGTTTTCAGACATCGCCCACATACCATAGAATAAATTAAACAGTAAATCATGTGAAAGCTTCAAAGATCGCCGACAACAGTGTATCAATGCTACCGGTCGCCATCTTGGAGATATATGTTTTTAAAAAATAGTGTTTAAAAGTATGATTGAATACTGATTTGAATTTAAAAAAAATGTTTTCTCTAAGTTTAACTGTTCGTAATTTATAGCCCATCAAAACTCGTCAGTCGGCTCTGCCGCACCCTGTACTTATTAAGTGATCTTTAACATGTTAAATGAAATAAAGAAGATCTCGGTGGCTTATTGTGATTACCAACTCATGAATTAACATGTCAAGGAAACAGTTTTGTTGCTTGATTAAAAATTTTAATGCGCTGTTAAGGCTTTTATTGTTAATAATTGCGGGATATCAAGCGGCCAAAATGACTTCAAAAAATCGTGAGGGTTTTTTAAAAAAAAAACACTTAGTATATCAAGACGGATATCATTGCTTTTTTTTTTGTTTGAAATTTTTGTTCATCAAAAGTTCGTCTCAAAACACCAAATTATTGAGTAGAAATACAATTTCAAAATACGTCATTTTGATTATTTGTCATACAAACCGTTTTTATTTTAACTTTGAAATTTTGACAATAACATACAAGTTAATGTCTAAAAACAAGATTTTGGAAGTGAACTAAGTGATCTAAAAAATGTCTTAGAACTTTTTGGTTTGATTTTAGTTTTTATTTAGTTATCCATTATTGACTAACAAAGATGGCTGAATTATTTGGTCTTAAACTCATAACACTATTTAACAAAAATTATTCTAGCACATTTTAAGACTTTGAATGAAAACTTACAAAAGTTTTGCGAATTTCTTCAAAGTCTCCCCAAATTCAAAAAAATGTCTTGTCTTGTTGCGATATTGTCTTGGTCTCGTAAAACTTAGTCTCTTGCCCAATATTTTGACGTTTTGTCCATAGTGGAGTCAACATTTAACTAAAATACTTTGGTTTTTGATCAAAACCATTGCCATAAAACAATAAGATTTAGATTTTTTTAATATTTCAAACAAAATTAAAAAGAACAACTCTAACAAGTAATTTTATGTATAAAAACATTTTTTGTAATAAAACACCCAAACTACTGACGAAACCGTACAGAGCAGTGTCAAATGTGGGATTTAAATACTCAGAATTGTCTCGTTTCTCCAGGCACGAAGCCAACTTTGAGCTCAATTTCGGACGTACTGTCAAGTAAAGAGATTCTTTTTTTAACCGTACATCGAGAATGTGGAATGCTTTTAAAGCTTTGTTTTTTTCTATCATTTTGATATTCAAAACTTTAAGGTCAAAGGCATTTCCTCGTTGATCCTTCGCTATTTTTTTAAAGCCCACACTGTGCTTAAACTTTAAACATGGTAAGGGTATTAATAAACCTTTTAGTGCCCGTTAATTATAAAAAGAGCTTTGTTGGTTTGTAAGAAAATTCATGGTTAAATTATAGACCAAATTGAACATCTTTGACAGTGAAACAAAACACGAAACGTGTGTCACCTGTTTAAACCAGTGTTGCCAAAAAGATGAGAGCTTCACGAAATATCAAAAACCGAACATCAATCTTTACCAATTTCACGTTCTATTTTTTGTAGATCTTATAATTTTCATGAAAGAAACTTACTGTCGGATTTTTATAAAAATTGCCTTATGTCAAACAGGATTTTTATACAATTAAATCAATTTGAAGACAATGACTTTAATTTTTAAAAAAATATCTTAATAATGGATTTTTTCAAAAATTAACTAAATGCTTAAAACAATATTTTATAATATGAAACTAGTTTGAAGCCAACATCTTAGATTTTTAAAAAGATATTTAAGTCGAAAATAATTTTTACCAACTTTTAGTAATGTTTTTTTTTTATAGATTTTTATTTTATTTCAAAGTGTTGCTAACATTCTTAATTCGACAAATAGGACCGATTGGAAGTTAAAAATTATAAGCCAAACAATTTTTTTTTAAATTAAAAACTTATGCTATTTTATCTATTTTACAATATCCCAATTTAAAAAAAAATTAAAGTTGTTTTAAGGTTCTTCAAATCAATTCAGTTTTTATAAGAACCATAAAGGTAGTTCAAAATCTTCCTAAATTTTTATTTTTTAACAACGGCATGAATTTTAAATTGTTTTCCAAAAAGTTGCTCTTTTCACATTTTAACCCACTTTAAGGCTTTGAATCGTTAAAGCAGAGCCAACTCGTCCAACATTCGCAGTGAATTTAATTTTTCATCATCCGCATACATCAAGGTACACTATTTTCTATATATGGAAAAGTACATCTCTATAAACCACCCCCGCCCTCCCCCTTATCGTAATAGAGATAGTGACAGCAGAAAGCAATTAAATTAAGCAATACAGGATTAGCTCAAAGTTAGACATCGTCATGTGATATGTGGATATGTGAAAAAGTCTGCCTGAACCTGAGTTTGATATAAGAGCAACGAGCTCTAGAGTCTAGAGAGTGTTGCTTGTGCTGAGTGTCTATATAAAATGTATGTTTACACTATGTCTAGGTGTCTGTTTATCAAATTGACTGAGTGCCAACTTCATTTAAAACTGATTTGATTTTATTCAAAAAGTTCCTATTTTATTCTACTATGAATCTTTTTTTTTTATTCTGTCCATTCATTCTCATCTCATATAAGTCTAACCCTCTATACCTAACTAACTATGTGAGTAGAGTATATCAAATCCCGATCCAATTAGTATTGAATTCAAATTCTGGCTAAATGCAAACGAACTTTGGAATATCCAATTTATATACAGCTATGGTCAAAATAATTGGAGCATCTCATATTTTTTTGAGATTAATTATGTTTGTTTGTACTTACGATGTGACACTAAAGTCAGCTTTAATGCTTCTTTGAATTATGTAGAATGCTAATCTTAACGCATAATCTCCATAGAAGGTAAATTATAGGTAGAAATGGCTATCTTAAGGCAACCTAGCCTGAGATCCAATTAGCGCTGTAGTACGCCGTTTTGATACCAAAGACTTGTTTGACCTGTGATAGAAAGGGAAAGGTTTATAGAAAAACTTCATAGCGATTATGTTAGAGCCATTTTGTCGCATTGAGAAAGAAGATAAGGTCTCTAATCTTTGTCTCAGATAGCTCAGCAAGTTCGTGAAAGAATACTTTTCCAAAGTATTTCATTCTAGTGTTTGCCAGAGCAGGACATTTGAAGAGGAAATGGATTATCGTTTCACTATCTCTTTGGTCACTACAACTACGGCAAAAGGTGTTGTAAGGTATACGAAACTTCTCTGGATAAACTCCTATAGGCCAGTGTCCGGTACAAACCGCAACCATCCCATCTATGTCTTGCCTTGGCCTGCAGAGAAGATTTTTTGTACGGGTTTTATTATAGGTGCGCCATATCTTCCAGTAAATTGCTCCACCTTCGGTTTGATTCAATTTGGTAGATAGAAAAGATTTTACCCTTCATAGCACCAAGAGGAATATGAACCATTTGCACAAATGAGCTATGAAGGGCTGATCTTTGCCTGGCTAGCTCGTCAGCCCGTTCATATTCCACGATACCCCTATGGCCCGAAATCCAGATCAGGGTGACACCGAGGTTAATATTCAGGCTCACAAGCTCATCGTGACATTGCTGGACCAATAAAGATGAGGATGTGGCCGAGTTAATGGCTTTGACAGCTGCCTGACTGTCTGTGAAGATATCTGCATTTCGGTTTTTGTTTGGGCTTTGTTTAAGTATCTTACATGCCTCCCTTATTGCCAGTAGTTCAGCCTGAAAAACGCTAGCAAAGTCAGGAAGCCTAAGGGATTTAGCTACATTTAGAGATTTAGAAAATATCCCAGAACCAACTCCGCACTCCATCTTTGAGCCGTCAGTAAAGATGGTTGTGTCGAAACCTATCGACACGAAGTCATTCTCCCAATCTTCTCTGGATAGAAAAATTACCTTAAAACCCTTACTAAGGCTCAAAGTAGGAGTGCAGCAGTCAATGTCTTCCGAGATAATATCTGAGGGAATCAATTTCGTCGTGTTGCTGTTTAACTAACTAATAAATTACGTTGGTTTACTAAAGTAACATCAAGCACATCCTCACATCCATCATAATTTTCCGAGTTCGGAAAGACGAAAGTGGGAGTTTTGCCTCTGTTACAAATGGTCATATTAAGTTCAATAATAATGTCAAAATGTGACTCACCTCGTTCGTTGATCTCAGAACTTCCCCAAAGGGTATGACGAGCATTTGCGTCGCCTCCGATCAGAAGGTTTGCCTTTTTGATTTTATCTTCGGTTATGATTTTGCACACCTCCTCCGGAGGTGATGGTGCATTATGGGCAGAGTAAAAAGAGCCAACAGCAAACCCTGTGTATTCTTATCTTCCAATCTGACAACTGTCAGACTGCTAATATTTAGACATAAGAAACCTTTTAAATGTTTCTTAGCAAAAAAGAAGTTCTGGGATTACCTTGGTCTTGATCTGCGGTTTTATAAAAGAAGTCGTATTGGCTGTCTTGGAGGCCTCGCACTTTGAGGCCGTTTATCCACGTTTCTTGGATAACGTCAATGTCGAAATTTTCCTCCCTAAGGAAACCTCTCAGATTATCTGAAGCACGCTTAGAGTGCTTCAGATTAATCTGGATGACCTTCAGAGCGTTTTTAATTATTTTTAGCTGCAGAGCTGGGGCCCAGCAACTCGTTGGGGACCTCGACTCCGCTAACAACATCGTCAACTTCGACGTTGTCATCAGCATTGTCGGTGTCTGTTCTCCGACTCTGCAAAATTTTAATTTTGGCAAAACTAAGTTTGTACTCGACCTTTTCGAGAGCCCCTAGAATTTCCTCGCTTATCCTCTGAAGATAAGAGGCACTGGTCTTCTGCGGTTTTTCTGCCCTTAATAAAGCCAAATCGTGAATGGGGACCAGCGGATTTTGCCTCTGAAGACCGCGGATCAGATCCTGTCTGCTTGGCTTTATGCTCATGCGAGACTTCGGTTGTCTAGGGATGTCCTTAGCTAGGATAAGCTTGAGCTTCAAGCCCTCCCAGTCATTGCTAACCTTAGCAATGCTTTCACTAAGGAAAGTCCCCTGAGCATCTCGCCAGATTCAAAACTAGAGTAGGGGCCCTTACTGTTTGATATAGTGTATGAAAACACCATCTCAGAGAGTTTGCCCTCTATAGAGTTCCACACGTTCAGCAGACCTTTGCTGTTTGTGGAGAGCTCATCCACAACTGCTACTTGAAGGTCATCCCTGACAACCTCACTTAGAGTACGCAGTTGCGCTGCTCCAGAAGATGGTGCTTTCACTGGCTTTGTCCGGTCGTCAAGCTTGCTCTTTTTCTGAGACGGGCAGATCTCTGAGATATGTTTCTCCTAACGGCCTTTTCTAGGCTGGCCAACAATCTTCTGATACTTTATTTTTTCTTGGGCGTCCCTCTCATGAATCACTCCGGTCTCTTCATTTTTGGCAATCTTCGCAAGAATGTGAGAGGCTGTTTTGAAGCGGTTCCTGAGAAGGCGCCTTGAGATGGTTTTTTGGTTCCTCGAGTTGCACTGCTACTTGAGGGTTTCGGTTTTGTATACGGTTAAGGAAGTATAGGAGTGTTTTGAATAGCACTACCTATACTTCCTGTGGTTTTGGGTTGCAACAGTGCTAGAACTACTAGCGCTAAATGAGCTCCCCTTGCCTGGAAGCCAAGAGTTCATGCTCCAAGTTTGTGGGTTGTTCTTCGTTTGTCAAGTCTAGTTTGTCCATTTTATTTAAGTTTGTTGTATATTGGTCCCACGAA
Organism: Eupeodes corollae; assembly: GCF_945859685.1. NCBI lineage: Eukaryota > Metazoa > Arthropoda > Insecta > Diptera > Syrphidae > Eupeodes > Eupeodes corollae. Next base: position 130,652,743 of record NC_079149.1, read on the forward strand.
AAGGTCGGAAAAAAAGACGTCATCCCCGACAGAGCCGATATACCGGGGTAAGGCAGAAAATAAGACGGACCCTGCCAAGGCATCCGAAATAAGGTAAATTATAATAACATATTTTTTTAAAAATGTATTGTTTTTTAAGGTTTGATAAAAAGTTCCCTTAACAAACAGACTCTAAGACCTTGACATGAAGTTACATGATTGAGAAACATTGACAAAATATTTAAATTAATTGGTCAAATTTTGTATTTGTTTCCGTACATAAGTATTAAACTCTTAATTATCAAAAAAATTAAGTTGTGTTCCTATTATTTTGTCGATAGCTGTATATGTGTGGCAAAAACATCAAATCGTTTATACTTTGTACGTTCACCTGATGCCGAGGATAAAATAGATTAAAACATTTCGTTTTTGTTTTAAACTGCAAAATAATCAAATTTGTTCACCAACAAACTACATATCCACAAAATACATATACAAACACATTTATACACAATAAATGCATTGAATTTACATTTACATAAACATTAATACAAATCATAGGAGATAGGCCCACTTTTATACTATAGGGATCTTTTTTGATTATCCAAACAGGGTTGCCATATCTTTAACTATCACGTTAGCTCAATTCAAAAATGCTTGTAGCCTGAAATCGAAGTTGTAGCTCAAGTAGCCCAAATAAAAGCTCAATTTTAAAACAAACGAATCTGCTTTATATTTTAATTTATTTTTATAAAAAAGATAAACAATGGAGAAAGATCAATGATTTAGTAAGGAAATGGGATGTTGATATCGTTTATCTGTGTGAAAATAGTATCACTGAGGATTAAAATTGAGCTATTTTGAGCTACTTTACGATTTACAGTCATTTTGAAACAAATAGCTCATTTTGGGAAACAAAGCCCCATCTGGCAAGCCTTTTCCCTAACCAGTAGCTATTTTAGATTTAGATTGAAGCGACTGACTGACGACTAGAGAGACAATAGAGATGATTGACACCGAACCCCAGCACCAGCGCCGATTGGTTTTAGCAGTAAATGAATCAATTCGGCGTAAAATTGTGGCAAGTAAACACACATCCGCTTTTCTATTTCTATCAATAGATGTTTTGCATCATGCAACTGTTGATGATATAGATGGCTGATGATGATACTGACTGATGAACGCGAGTATAATGGGTAATGGGTTATGGGTTAAAATATCGATGTTTTGAGGGAAGCTTCTGTAGGGAAGGGACCTAAATTTGAATGAATTTGGAGAGGGGGTTACATCAAGTCTCTCGACTCAACTTGCAACTTGCATGAAAAAGGGCAAAGTACTTTGGTTTAGGTAAAGGTAAAGGTACACCGTGGGGTTGATAAAGTGGTGGGGATTGGTTTTTGTACGAATTAGCTTGGGGTGTGATTTGAGTTGATTGGATTATATGAAAATAAGAAACAAGCTGGATATTTAACAATGGATATAGAATGTTATTGTCGCAAAGATTAAACTTGCATCAATGCAGGCGCGTAAGCATGATGATAATTGAAGGCAATATGAGTAAAAGTCGGATAATCCGAGCAATGACTTTGGATTGGAGGTATTTCAAGGATCAAAGAAACAAAATTAGTGATTTTTAGAAGCAAGTGAAGTGAATAGGAAAAACTTTCCATTCGATTTTTAAATACTATCTTTGGATCTTCAAAGTCAAGTCTTTCAAATTTGTCAACATCCTTATCAATAAATTGCCCTTACTCACAAGTAGGAAAAATTTTTCTCTCAAAGCTGATAAGAGGAGACACTTTAAGTCGCGGAATGATCATCTGGTGTATGGTTTATGGTGAGATTTTTTGGATTTAAAGAGTCTGGATAAGGTATAGTAAGTTGTGTTGGGTAAGGTGCACGCGTATTTTTTCTTCTGTGTTTTAATCGGACGCTTCTATCGACCCCATTAGTACCCGTGGCATGATGGTTAGTGCCTCGGACTGTCATGCCAAAGGTCTTGGGTTCGATCTTACAGTTTTTCTGCGAGGAATTGACAAATCCTCCAAGAGTAATTCTTGTCATAAAATGTGATTTCTCAAATAAGCCGTTCGGATCTGGTTCGGATATAGCTCCACTCTTATAAGTGGCCCTAGACAATGTTGAATTCGCTCTAGATAGATGTTGGTTATAAATCTTTTCGTCCATTTTCGCAGAAACCTCCACAAACATACCCTTTCATTCATCAACATTTGATTCACTTTATGATAGATGAGCTGCATAAGCATAAACTAGTTCATTCCAGTCCTTGTTGACCGTTGCATAAAAAACACGGTATTTTGACGCGAGATCGATTTCTTGGTTTGCAAAGAACCTAGAGCACATCATATTCAAGGATAGTTTTGCTTCATTACTTTTTCGTTTGGCATGTTTTGAAAAACTGAGATTGAGTGTAATCCAAACAACCAGGTACTTAAATTCTTGCACAACGTCGATGTTTACATTATTGAGAGACCATTTTTCGTCGGGTTGTCTTCTTCTTTGACGTGCTTCAAAAATCATCACCTTTGTCTTTCTTCTATTTATGACTAACTCCCATTTCTGGCAAAATGCATTTAGTATGTTTAAGGGTTTTCGGTGAGTAGTACTAAGTCATCAGCATATAACAGAACTTTAATTTGTATATCAACAAACGATATCCCTTCTGGGAGTATATCACAAATGTCGTCAACAAACAAAGCAAAAAGTAATGGGCTCAAAATACAGCCCTGTGGAACACCTGCAGTTATTTCAAACCATTCTGAGAAGTGCGTTCTATCCCATACAGATGAACTAAATGAAGAAAAAATTTAGAGTACATGATCAAAAATTTACGGGAGATTCCTATCGTTGAGAGCTTGTACAGCAAAACCTGTCTGTTAACTTTGTCAAATGCTGCCTTGAAATCTACGAAGCAAGTGTATAGTTTTTTTTGTTTATCAATGTTTTTTTTTTAATCAATGGATTTTCTATCAATGCTTGTCAAAGCAAATATTTGACTCAAGGTTGAGAAGCCCGACCGAAAACCAGCTTATAACATACTTAAAAGGTTTTTTTCTTCGATCCATTTGGTAAGCTTTTCGTATAGAATCGAAGTAAGAATCTTCCTCAAAGTGTTTAAAATAAAAATTCCTCTGTAGTTTTCTAGTAGGGTGGCATTACAGCTCTTGTGAAATGCAAAAATAACTGCTTTGTTTAGGTTGTTTGCCACATAAGAATCGCTGTATAATCTGCTGAGATATGATAGAAGGTAATTCTTGAAACGAACTGTGCTATATTCGTAGAATTCTACTGGAATTTCATCTATGCCAGGAGCTTTATTGTTTTTCATCTTGTGAAAAGAAGAATCAAATTCAAACAAAGAGTAAGTGGACAGTCCAGTTCATCAACTACAACGTTGGGTAAAGCATAAGAAAGAGTATGGTGATTAATCTTGGCCGACAAAACAGTCTTAAAATTTGCTTCTAGCGTCTTAGGCATTGGTAGATCTAAAAAGCTTCAGATACACAAAAGATAATTGGCATAGGCTCTTACAATCGTTATCGTACCATATATTTCGTGGAATCAATGAATGGGTGTTATTGCTATGAGTAGATAGAGCTGATTTTTTAATTACATTTATTATTTTTCGTCTAATTGGTCAATTTCTGATGTTGATGGAGAAGGCAAGGAACTGCAGTTGTAATTTAAACGAGATTTGTGAAGATGGTCATTACTTCCTTTCCATTGGAGCTTGAGAAATTTACTTGGAATTCTTTGGGGAGCTTCAACCGGAAACTTGTATTTCTAAGACTTGCAATATTGTTTGATATGATTTTTAAGTTTTTTTAAATTATAAATATTGTGATTCCCCCTATTAAGTTCCCACCTTTGCTACTTGTCGCAATTGACTCGCAGGTGGCGCTGGTTGCGGTTGAGATGAAACTAGAGCTAGGTTAGGTTAGGTTAGGTTATAGTGGCTGTCCAAGATGGAAACGGACACACTTTACCACATGAATCTTGAGGCTTCCTCCTAAGCTCAATGGAACCAGCTTGAGTCCCTTACGAAATGTGAGAGGCTGATTATACCGATATGATTTAGATCGTTTAGATCGTTAAAGAAGAATTCTTCTAGGTGATTCTTGCGTTTTCGAGCTAAAGCAGGGCATGTGCAGAGAAGATTAAGAACCGTTTCTTCCTCTTCCTCGTCCATACAGCTTCTGCAAAAGTCATTTGAGAATACGCCTAGTCTCGTGGCGTACTTTCCTATTAGACAGTGTCTGGTTATGACACCTATTATCGAGCTTATATGCAATCTGCTTAGAGAGAGAGCAAGCACCTTGAACGTTTTAAATCCAGTGTTGGCCAGATGTTTTTTGTGGCTTGACACGTGGTGATGTTGGTCCACCTGGTGCCTGCCCTCCTCGTAGCGTCCTGCATTAGTAGCAATTTACAAGTAGCGATTGGTATGCCAGTACTTGCCAAACCTGGTAGGATGGGCTGTACTGTACCGTTCCTGGCGAGTTCATCTGCCTTACAGTTAACTGGAATGTCTCTATGGCCCGGCACCCAGCAAAGGTGAATATTAAACTGTTGCTCCATCTCCATTAGAGAAAATACGGATATCAGATGTTGATATCACGTTTTCTTTGAGCCAAGACAAGACTTCCGTAATCGCCAAAAATTCCGCCTGGAACACGCTACAATGATTGGGAAGGTGGAATGAGAGACTTAATTTCAGTCGTTCAGAGTACACACCACCACCAACCCCTTCTTTGGTTTTTGAGCCATCTGTGTAAAAGTGGATTGACTCATCCTCCAAGAATGTCCTATCCTCCCAAAAAGATCTGGTAGGTATAGAAATCTGGAAATTCCTGTCGAATTGTAGTTGGGGGATGGTGTAGTCTGTGTGCTTTGGAATTGATTCTAAGTACCTTAGAATTACGGAGTGGCCAATGTTGTTGTTAGTCCACTGCGACGAAGCATTGAGGCGAATAGCAGAGCTTGCAGCTATTTGTTTACTAAATATGTCAAGAGGTGTAAGGTAGAGCAAGGTGTCCAGTGCCGCAGACGTGGTCGTGCGAAGCCATCCGCTTATACATAGGCAAGCTGAACGTTGGACTTTATTAAGCTTATCCCTGTTTATACCTTTCTCTAAAGCAGTCCACCATACTGCCACACCGTACGTTAAAATCGGTCTGATTTTCGTTTCCATTTATTACCAATAGCTTTTTTGCAAGAAAAGAGAGCTACAGTAGCTTTTTTGACTCTTTCCTGTATGTTGCGTTTCCAATTTAGTTTTTTGTCTAAGATAAGACCTAGGTATTAAGCCTCGTCTGAGAATTTTAATTGGATTCCTTTAATGTAAGGACGGTTGACAAATGGAATTTTGTATCTACTCGAAAATAAGACCAGATCGGTTTTGTGTGGGTTAACACCCAGTCCACACCAATCAGCCCAAAGTATTAGTCTATCCAAGGCATTTTGTAAGAGTTCTTTTAGGATATTAAGATGCTTTCCTGAAACTGCTATAGCTACGTCGTCCGCATAGGCTATCACTCTGAAACCCTCCGCATCCAGACTAGTTAGGACTTAATTCACCACTAGGTTCCAGAGGAGAGGGGATAGAACACCACCTTGCGGTGTCCCTCTACTAACGAATCGTCTGCAAGAAGAGTTGCCCAGTTTTGAGTTAATTATTCTGCTAGTAAGCATTAAATGAATTAACTCCCGAGCGAACTCTCTACATTTAGAGATGTCAGTGCAGAAGTGATTGCAGATGTGCCCACGTTGTTAAAGGCACCTTCGATGTCAAGGAAAGCAATCATAGTGAACTCATTATGATGGAGCGAATATTCGATGATGCGTACTAAAGTGTGTAACGCTGTTTCCACCGATTTACCCTTACAGTAGGCATGTTGAGACGAAGACAGAAGTCTTGTATCGATACGTGCCCTTAAATCGATATCAATCAATCTTTCCAGGGTCTTAAGAAGGAATGATGATAGACTTATAGGTCGTAGATCAGGATTGACTTGGGAGCATTTACCTGCTTTAGGTTTAAAAACAACTTTAACTTCTCTCCATGCCGAGGGAACATGGACCAGGTAAAGACAGCTGGTAAAAATTGCCTCAAGGATTGGTGCAATTATATCAGAAGTTTTTTGTAATTCGGCTGGTATTATTCCATCTGGTCCTGTAGCTTTAAATGGTTTGAAGCTGTTGAAAGCCCATTGTAGCTTATCCTTTATGATCAGACCTTGTGGATATGTTGTATTTGAAATTGAACGTGTAAAACTGTTGCAAGTTTCGGCAAGAGAACTACCAGGAAAGTGAGTGTACAATAGTAAGTTCAGCAATTCATTACTTGAATTTGTCCAGGAGCCGTCTGCATTTTTCCAGCAGCTTGGCATAGCTGGTTTAGTTGAAAGAATTTGCGTAACCTAGAGGCTTCAGAAGTTTCTTCTATAATGCCACAGAAGGATCGCCAAGAAGATCGCTTGGATTTCCTTAAAGCCTTCTTGTAGATTCTTAGGGATTCTTTGTAGGAGTGCCAATGAGAGGCTAGTCTTGCAGCTTTGGCCTGGTTGAAAAGTTTCCTGCATTCCTTCCTGAGCGAGTCAAGCTCTGAGGCCCACCATTGTGGTTTCCTCTTTCCTCTTATATGTATAAGTGGACAAGGAATTACTAGCAATTTTTTTTCTTAGTACAATTTTTATGCTTCTTTGACATTAATATTGGAAAGTTTGTAATTTTGAGAACTACTCTCCTCAAAATTTTTCAGCATTTGAATTTGTAATGCTTACAGCAAGTTAAAAGTTTTGTCTTCATACAATAATAGAATTAGCTGATTTTGAAAGGGAATTATTAAGGCTAGAATATTTTTAATAGCTTAAATCCATATAATCTGTTGAAACCTGTCCCATAACATTTTTAAATCCTGTTTCATGGTTTTCTGATGATAGACATTTGGCTAGTGAGTTATTAGTTTTTCAAGAACAATTTCCGAACATGATATTTCTCGAAAAAGTGGTAACAATAATTCACCAAGATCTGGTGATTTAAAATCTTAGGTTTAGAGTCTTTTAGACCACGTGGAATGAAAGACCTATGCCAATGCTTCAAAATCGATTCAAGACATTATCATTATCATTGGTAAGGTGAAAATAAAATTGACAATCCTTACATTTTGATTGATATAAAAAGTTAAGCCAAATAACCATATCATTGTGAATGTTATGTCGAAAATAGACTAACAGTTTTTGAATCTGACAAAAATACGAGTTTTACGAGATTAGCAAAAACTTCGTCCTAATTTATTTGAAATAAAGGGCATTCAATTTAAATAATATTTGGAAATCTTTATACCTTTTTACATAACCTTTGGATATGATTATTACGTAGAAATAATTATCAAAACCTTTACTTTGTAAGAATTATTAAAACATTATATTCCAAGAAACAATTAAAATCATCATAAAATGTTTAAGTGAAATGCATTAAGTTTTGTTTATAATATGTTTAAATCCTTTTTTCGGTGAAAAAGGACCCACTGCTCTGCTACAAAAACCACTCTACTTCAAACCAATATACTTACCAAAACTTTCTCTAACCACCCTCCCATCAAACCGAGCGTCCAACCAAATGAACGACCCATCCTCAAGTCGATTTACATACCAAGTTAGAGCAAATGAACAAGCAACTTGTCTACTTGCCAAGTTGTAAAAAGTTTTGCATCCTACAAACCACCTCCTGCCTTCATTGCATACCCAACGAACTTTCCATATTTTCGTAGCGTCTTTTTTCTTTCTTCGTATCGCAGTATACCTCACCTCCTTGTCCTATGTACCACCAAGTTTAAGAAGAAGACGAAGATCGAGAAGATGTAAAAGTCTTCCTCGTTCAGGAGTCAGGGCCAACGAAAAAAAGTTTCAAACCAAGTGAATACCTTATCACTTATCAGCTCCGTGGCAGGCTCGCAGTCGCAGCTTGAAGGTAGACATAGACATATCCCAAGCTGTATAATAAAACGGTCTTCATAGCAAAAACATAAAAATAAGACTAAAAAAAACAAACAAACTGTAAAAACAACAACAAAAAACTCTACAAAAAATATAAGGAATTTATTTAAAATAGGACGAATCTTGTGCACAGAGCACAGAACAGATTTATAGCTGCTAAATGCATTTCTGAGGACGCTACGACGACGGCGATGAGGAGGAGATCCTTTCGGAGATGGTTTTTCTATTTCTTCTTTTCGTTCCTCGGCTTCCAGCCCAGCTCAGCCTTGCCTAGCGCAGCGTGCAGCAGAGCCTATATTCTGGCCTCATTTTCTTTTTCTAAGTGATCCACACACATACACACACAAATAACACAATTCCTTATCGAAGATTTTTATTTTTTTAATTAAAAACTTCTTCTTTCAGCATCCGGTCCGGTGCAGTGGTGGCGCGTGGTGGAGGCGTCGGGCGTCGTGGCAAGGCAAACAGGGGAGGGAAAATTTATGGAATTTAATTTTCACTTTTTTTCCTCGGACCAACGAAGCCTACTTTTTTCTAACCTCCCCATTCTTCACTTGAGTGTGTGTTTGGATGATTTTGCCTTTTTTTTGTGTTGCATGCAATCACAAGATGCTCCTTTTGTGGTGATGCCATGAGGATGCAACTCCAAGCAGCCTCTCTCTGTTGATCCTAACTTATGCAAAGATAAATGTTGCAAATGATGGAGATAAGCCTTCCTGTTACCAACTTTCTGTTTTCTTTTTCGTCAAGAAGCCTTTTTTCGTCCTTTTTATTTTATTTTCTGGGGCACAGACCTAATTTAAGAATGCCGGCGTATGTGAGCGTTTTCCAAGCCGCACCGCACCGCCACCCGGCCACCGTTTGTTGGTAGTTAAAATTTATGATATGCAAATTTTCTTTTTAAAGCCATTTACAACGGGGGTAAGAATGCTTTCATTCTTTTCTTACGGTTGAGAAGTTTGGGGTGTTTTCTTTCTTATTTTTCTGTGTGCTCTCTTAGGTAACCCTAGGTACGTACATTACACATTACCAAGCGGCTACTTTATGTTTAAGCTAGAGAGAGCTCTTCAAAAGTTTAATTGACATGTTTTATAGCTTTGAGGGTAGAAGTAGTGAGTTAAATAACTTTGGGGAGTTTAAAACCCCCCTTTTTTGCTTATCTCATAGCTTCTATCTTAAAAACTTGTCGGTGGAATGAGGGAAAGAAAACAAAGCATTTTCCACAATAAATAAACCGAGCTAGAAAATAAAAAAAATATTAAATTTGGTTAAAATAAAACCTTTTTTTCTGACGATTTATAACAACTCAAGACTCTCAAGGATATGCGTTGATGTTAAAGTGAAAGAAATAAAACAGAAACACACAAAATTTAATTTATGTCCCGTTTTTAGGAGTAAAAGTGTGTATATAAGTTTTTAGCACTTTCAAAGTTCTTAAGTTATTTTTATAAATTTTATTGCATTTCTGTTTGTCATAATTTTACTTCAAGCTTTTAAAAAAATGATGTTTTTGAAAAGAAACGATTTTTATGTTTCAAAGAGCTGAAAGTTCAAAAGAAAAAGCCACAGCTAAATATAACTGGTTTTCTTGGAAAAATGTGCACTTGACAACAAAATAATATCAGGTGGGAAATTTTTAGTCAAAGGTCATGTCTCATATGTCATCGAAGTATGGTTAGCTCTTTTTCGTGATAAGTCTGACATTACTCTTTAGCAAAACACATGCGATTGACAGAATTTGTTAAGGGTTACAAAAAATGACTCTTTCGTTTTTTATACTTCTTATAATTTAGTTGCCTTTTTTTTTCTTCTTTTTTAAAAAAGTCTCAAGCCAACATAGATATTATAGGAGCTAAGGCAGCAGAAATAAACAAGAAACATATGTGAAGTTGATTGAATTTGACAAGTAGATTTCAACAACATCACAGAAAAATGAAGATATGTGAAATGAAACTTTTTCAATACATCAAGTGAATCAACCATATGTTTATGAAGATTAATAGCTCTTCTTTTTGGTGACTTTTGAGTTCTTTTTTTTTTTGTAGTTTCCCTTTTTTCCTATTTCTGAGGGTGTTGAGATGATGGGTTATGAGAAAAATGTTTTTTGGGGGTTCAAATATGTTTCATATGTTTCTTGAAACATCAGTTGTGAGTGTAGTGACGAAATGGAGGTATTGTACGTGCCGTACCATATCAAATGGCCCAACTTTGACATATGTCACTTTTCCCCATATTGTTTCTTATCTCAGAATTCATAAAAATATGAACCCTTTTTTAAGCGTTGAAACATAAAACATGCTACAACTCATACATTAATAAGAATGTCAAATTTTATTTTAGAATGATATGGAAGCTATTTTTGAGATTTCTTAAAATACTGCTTTGTTCCAAAAATAGTGATTTAGGGGATGTTGTCTTAATAAAATTTAATGTAAAAGGAAGGAATTCTAATATAAACCTGCAAAAATAAATATTAAATAAATCATTTTTAAAATCAAGATAAAAAAGTAAGTATACGCCCAAGTGTCACTTTTAAAAAGTTTCAATTTAAGATGAAGATAATTATTTTTAAATACATTTTCAGTACGGTTTCAATTTTTCAAGATTTTCGGTGATCAATATAGCAGACCTAGCTGTTTTCGCCGTTTTCATCAGTCCCGTAATCTCGTATGCTGCATTGTTCGTGTTACCCTCGTTTCTATACTGTAGCAAGGCAAATATAAGAGTTCTAAAAACTTCAAATTATTAAACTTTTTAAAAGAATTCAAGTCGTAACTCCAAGCCCTAGACCTAGACGAAACGGATATTTTGTTTGGTTTTGACGAGACGGAGACAAGGCTAGGCAAAATTTCTGAGTTAAAGAAGTGACGGGGACCACAGAGTGTGAATAGGTTTTTAACATTCGTGTTGTACGGCTAAATATCGCATCTGTATAATTTGGCTCTTATGAGCTTTCCAGAAGGCGCAAACAAATGCTACTGCATATTTTGCGAGAGCGTAACCTTTCAATACAACGGTGAAAAAGGGTTAGGAAAGACCCATTGCGATGATGTTGTAGCTCTGAGTCTAGAAAATATTATGAAATGCTCAGTGTACTATTTTTAGGGAAACAGATATGTGGATAAGAAGATTGAGGCAGTAATCACTAAAGAAAATCGTAACGGAGACAGGATAGAACCTTAAGGCACGCAACCACTAGGGTTTTGTGAGTAAGGATTTATCAAAGCTGAATACACGTATCGTGAATAAGAGAACTTAAGAAAAACCTTTTAAACAGTAAGTGATATATTCTCACGGTCTTCAAAGCAATTTAAGGACATATTCTGTTGTTCGGTGTGGTAAACCATAAAATAACAAGTGTATCTGTTCTTGATGCGGTAGCCGATTATTAAGAAGCTGTAAGCCTTCCAGAAATTTCGTAATTTGATACCCAATTAGCTTTTCCATGACCTTGGAACTTGGAAACAAATGATAAGTGTGAAATCTGTCGATGATCAGACGGAAAGTTGGAATGACTAGTTTTAGCTACAGGTTGGAGAAATTCTGTTTTTCATAAACTCGGAATAAGCTTTGAAAATTAGGTAATATGAAAAAATAAAAATTAGGTTGTACAACAGTCCGTCGAGAGCTTGGGCCTAGTGAGTTACAACTCTTAACCATTAATGTGTACGAGAAATGTTGTCAGGGATGTAACGGCTAATTTAAGAAAGCACTGTTTAGGTGGTGTGCAGCGAAGGAAGAAAAGAGCGTCCACTTTTTTTTTCTTCTCAGCTTGAAGATCTAGAGAAGTCTAGGGCCATGAACATCACCCGACGTATCTTAAAAAGGTCGAAGCAATTAGCTTCTGGTTTCAGAACCGGGGCATAAGCTCTTCGAAACAGTGAAAGAAACCTAGTCACCGAAGCACAGGGAATTGTAGATGTTTTCAAGCAGCACTTCCAACAGCTGCTGAATGCGCATAATGTCGAGCAAGATAATGACGAAAGAGAAGCAAGACCAGTCAATGAAGACCCAGTCCCAGCCCCCAGCAGAGAAGAGGTAGAAAGAGCCGTCCAAAAGCTAAAAAATTATAAATCCGCTGGTTCGGATGACATACCCGAGGAACTCTTTAAACATGGAGGAAGTGTTTTGATAAACCGCATGCACCAGGTCATCAAGAATGTGTGGGAGGAAGAATGGCGACCCGATGTTATGCAAAAACTACCGTGGCATATCCCTGCTTGATATTGCATACAAAATCCTATCCAACGTACTGTGTGAGCGTCTTAAACCTTTCTACAACACAAATATCGGCACGTACCAGTGTGGCTCTAGGCCAGGCAGAACAACGATAGACCAAATATTCACACTGAGGCAGATCCTGGAAAAGACCAATGAATTTAACCATCTTTTCATCGACTTTAAAGCTGGATGATAGCATCCACTGCCAAGAGCTTATGCTGGCGATGTCTGAATTCGGAATCCCAAAAAAACTAATCCAGCTGTTTCGCATGACGCTAAACAATACGCAGTGCAGTGTGCACATGGGTAACAGCTAATCCGAGGAGGGCACTATCTTCAACAAATCCACCCAGCTCCTAGGCTATGCGGACGGCATAGACATAATCGGTCGATCCAAGAGAGCTGTGCTTTAAGCCTTCACAGTTGTTGATCTTGAAGAGAATGAGCACAAAACAAAGTACATGTTATCAACAAACAAAGCAATATCTGTCCACCGCCTAGGACAAAACGTCACTGTTGTTAAGAAGTTTACCTGCCTTGAAACAAACGTCAATCCCACGAACGACACCTTAGTGGAGATCACTCGAAAGAAAAAGTGTCTGCTATACAAAACTTTGATTTTACCAGTCCTATTCTACGGTGCCGAGTGCTGGAAGATAAGTAAAAAAGGGGAATTGATACTGGGCACTTTCGAAAGAAAAATTCTTCGACGGATTTTTGGTCCCGCATGCGACGATGGCGAATGGAGAAGAAGATACAACCGAGAACTGTAAGAGCTGTACCAAGAAAAGACGACTACATTGGCTCGGCCACATCGAGCGAATGGACGACAACACTACAGCCAAGAAAGTCTTCTCAGCCCAGTTCAAGACGACAAGGAAGACCGAACCTACGGTACAGAGACCAAGTGACTGCGGATGCCAGAGAGGGAGGATCGTTTATGATGGAAGACTGCAGTATCTCAGGCTGAGACCCTTCATGGATTGTGAGCCGGATAAGTAAGTAGTATTTGAGTCAAAAATTAATTTTTACCTCTAGAACCTACTAACGTACGTTCTTTCTAAAAATCTTTATTTCCTCTCTAGGGACCTTGAAACGTCGAAAAATGTAAAAATTTTCAATTTGACAAATCGGGCCCATAACAATAACTTCCTATGGGAATTTAAAAAAATGTAATTAATTTTACCATAATCTTAACAGGTCCTATTATTCATTGTTTTTTTTGTCGGTTACTTTGCCGTAAAAACAATGATGGACAGAACACTTAAAATCGCTACATAGAATGCAAACGGTCGTATGCAACATTCATCCGAATTTAAAATCTTTTTAGATCTAGAACATATCGATATTTGCCTGGTGTCCGAAACTCATTTCTCCAATGGGCAGATCTAGAGAATGTAATAGAAAACTATTCATGTTACCCACGCTCCACATCCAGCTGACAAGGCAAGAGGTGGATTCACAATTCTTATAAAAGAAAGCTTAAAAAATTATGAAGTAACCAAGTTACTAGTGAAAATATGTAACAACTATTAGTATTGGTATGAAAAAGAAAGAGTTTAAGATAGCACTCCCCACCAAGGCGCTCCCCGACAGAAGATGACTATACAGAACTATTTAATCGTGTTGGGCATAACTTTCGTGTTGGTGGAAACTTCAAAGCGAAACACACCCATTGGGGTTCAAGACTTATATCAACAAAAGGCAAAAGACTTTTCCAAGCAGGTTGTAAATACAATTGCGAATTCCATTTCTCCAGGTCGCCAACTTACTGGCCTTCCGATACTAACAAAATACTAGACGCTATTGACTTTTTCATAGCTAAAGGAATCAAAAGAAATCACATTAGCGTCGAAGGTAATTATGACCTGTCATCAGATCATACACCAGTGATTCTATCACTAAGTGAATCGGAAGTACTAGAAAAAAGCTTGTAAATAAGAAAACAAACTGGAGTGATTTTAGAGAACAGGTTTTAAGTTTTATAAATTTAAGATCTCCCATGGATACAATAGAGCAAATGACCATTAAGTGGAACATTTTATTGCTGATGTGCAACAGTCCGCTGAAGAAAGTACTCCAACGTTTTCTAATAGAAGACAAAATGAAATAAAATATCCTTTATAGATAAGAGAGTTGATAATAGAGAAAAGAAGAGCTCGAAGGAAATGGCAAAATACCAGGTTTCCAGATGATAAAACAACGTTTAAACCGTAAAAGCAACAATCTTAAGAAACAAATTTGGAAATTCAAAAATGATTCACTCAGGAAATTCCTAAGAAATTTAACGACTGATGCTTCAACCGATTTTTCGCTATGGAAAGCAGCCAAGCGCTTGAAAAGACCGCAGTTACAAAACCCGCCCTTGAAATCTCAAGATGGGAAATGGATCGGTAACCCGAAAGAAGAACCTAACCTCTTCGCTAAACATCTTGCGAATGTTAATAAACCATACTCATTAAACGCGGCTGAAAATAGCTTACACTTCGTTGATAAGATAGATGAAAGTGAAATATCAATTGTAAGACTTAATGAAATAAAAAGTATGTGTTTACATCAACTATCAAATAAAAAGTCACCAGGTAACGATCTAATTACTGCTCAGGTTATGAAAGAAATTCAATTGAAAACCTTCATAAAACTTCAATATACGATATAATAAATGCGTGCCTTAAGCCATGCCTTGCT
>NC_079149.1:130667848-130713428 GCF_945859685.1 Eupeodes corollae
TATTTTTAAAAATTCATCAATTCAGTGGATTTAAGAAAATTCAAAGAATTACATTTTTTTTTAATGTTTCCTTTTTTTTATTTTTGCTTCCTGATTTTTTTTTATAAATATGTCTCTCAAGAATATTGTTTTTCTTTTACCTCAATAGTCCAAAAATCGAGTCCAGTTCACATTGGATAGGTTCAAGTCTGGAAAATAAAAATAATAAAGCTGGGGGATGCCTCAGGGCTCTGTCCTTTCTCCAATACTTTTTCTTATTTTTGTTTAATGATACGTTGTCAAGTTTACTAAGCTGGTAACAGAAGCTTCAGATTTTCATATATTCTAGTTTCTAGGTTTACAACTATGAAAATATATTATTGGCTTTTGTTTCACCATTTTTTACCGTTATTTCTAAGGATAAGACACCAGGGAAATAAGCTGTTGTATTCTTAAACTTCAACAGTAGTATTTGCGTTTAAACTAATGGTCAATTTTAGCCGTGTTGTCAAGTATAGAGATTCGTTCTTTAGCCGTACAATATGAATGTAAAATACTTTATCACACTTTTCAGTCTTTGGTCACTGATCTCAGTCATTGCAATTATCCACATTTCTATGTATATTTAGGTATGTGACATGATCTGATTTGTTCATCAAAGTAAAACAAAAACTCAAGACTTGATAGTTTTTTTTGTCCTTCCATCCCTGACAACAGTACTCGCACACAGGAATGGTTGAGAGTTGTCAGTTACTAGGCCCTAGTTCTCAAACGGACTGTTGCCCCACAAAGTTTATTTATTTTTTTATTTTAATTAGCAGTACAATTAACTAACTTTGAAAAGTTCTCAAAGTCACACTTGGGCGTATACTTACTTTTTTTACTTGTAATTTATCCGATTTGTCGAATTGAATTTTTTTTATATTTTTCGATATTTTAAGGTCTCTCGAATCAAAGGTTTGTAGAGAGTTATCTGTGTGTGCGCATTTACTTTCGGGATACCATTTCCCATCGACTTCATATGCAGAACCAGTAGATCAATCGACTTTAAAAATTGACACAAAATATTTGGAACCTCGAGTATGTTACCAACAAAAACTATATTACCTCCAAAACAATTTTATGCAACGAAGAATAACGTTTTTGAAATCTGATAAAATTTTGAAAATAAATGTTTTTTGTTTTAACAACATTTTAAAACCTACAAATTCTACAAATTACTAATAATTTGTAAAAACAGGTTTTCGACTTGAATATCTTGGCAAAAATAAATAAGATTGATTTTAAAAAAACGCTGCCAAGATTGATAAAATTTGGATTTCAACTAAAAATATCGGGAAAAAAATATTGGAATCAAACTTATTGTATTTAAGAATTTTACTATACTTTGTGAGGTGTTAGCAAAATTATTTTTTATTTGAAAGGCGTACGTATGCCATTAAGTGTGGAATATGTCATCATTCAAATGCCCACCTTGGCTTTTAGTGGTCCAATTTTCAATGCCTCTTCCGCATAGGTCCGGCTAAATTTGAGTGATGACCTGTTTTATGTTCACCTTAAGGGCATCAGTCGATAGTGGTTTATTTGCATAGGCCTACGACTTCAAGAATCCCTACAGAAAAAAGTCTGTCGGGGTCAAATCGCATAACTTTAGTGTCCAAATCTCATCACCCCTGCGAGATGTAACCTTACCCTCAAATCGTTCATGAAAAATGTCAATGGTGGCTTTTGCTGTGTGACACGTAGAACCGTCTTGCTAGAACCACATGTCGTCTAGGTGCATATGGGCCATAAAAAATAGTTATCATCGTTATGTAGTGCTCACTGTTAACGGTGACAACCCCACTAACGTCGTTTTCAAAAAAGTACGGACCAATTACGCCGCCGCGCCGCGCCGGCCGGCCCAAAATCCACACCTAATGGTAACTTCTTGAGAATGCATTATCACCTAGTGAACCTCCCGTGGTTTGGTGTCTTCCATTACAGGAAATTTTACTGCTTACCACAGCCATGCATCTTAAAATGTGCCTCGTCACTAAAGATGAATTTTCGGTCAACATTGGTTTCCCCTTCAGAATAAGGTCAGTTGGATTTTGTACTGGTGAAGGCACTAGTCCCAAAGTAAAATTCGCCGAGATGAAGTCTGGGAAAGGCTGTGCACGGCGAGGAATAGACTGCCCTTGACTTTGCTGTACACTTTCACTGACCGCATTGATGTTCCCTTGCGTTCTTGCGTTCCTTGAAAATACGGGTGTTGGCTGATTGTGTACTAAACTGGTCGTCTCAAATTAGGTCACCAAACGTTGAAGAATCGACTATGAAGGACCACCACAAATGTTACCAAAACAAAATTTCGCCAAAATTTACCCGCTCCAATTGAAAACCCCACTATACAAGGTCCGGCAAAAAGATCTCTAATATTTTAAAAGGCAATGACAAATAAATAAACAATTTAGCAGAGAAATTTTATTGAATTTTTTTATATTAAATATTTCGCCATTTTACATTAAATAAAATAAATACTTAGTTTTAAACATTATATCCGTTAAATATTGTCCTCTATTATTAATACATTTACGAAACCTTTCCCAAAAGTTTTCTATTGCTCGGCGAGCCTTTAATGGTGTAACGGCTGCCACTTTCTGAGTGATTGCCTCCTTAAGTCCTTTCAAAGGTGTTGGGCGATGAGTGTAGACCTTTAGGGCCTTTAAATGCTCCCCAAAAAAAATAAAATCACAAGGTGATAAATCGGAGGCCCTTGGTGGCCAGGTAATGTCTCCTGGTAAAGAAAGGAGATGCCCTGGAAATACCTCTCTTTAAAAATGGTTAGTGAACGCCATGAAGTGTGTGCTTTGGCTCAATCTTGTTGGAACCCGACTTCTTTGTGGTTCCTATTAAACTGATTTCCAAGTTGTTTAGAGGAAAGTCTCAATCATTTGACAGCAGCTATCCGCATTAACTTTTTAACTTTTTGCCCATTTTCTTCGAAAAAATACGGACCTAACACACCAAATTCAGCAACAGCACACCAAACTGTCACATAAGGGCTGTGAAGTGGTCGTTAATGCATTTTTTGAGGGTTTTCTGTTGGCCAGTATCGGAAATTTTGTTTATTTACAGTACCCCATAGACGGAAATGGCTCTCGTCAGACGAAATTAAAACTGCACCAACGGAAATGTTTTGAAGAATGTCTTCACAAACAGCTGTGCGAGTTTCAAAATCTTTCTCACTTAATTCTTGTGTGATCATCATTTTGTAGGGATGAATATGAAGATGTGTGGAATAGGATCATGTCGTCCAAGTTGAAATCGAATGCGAAATGCTCGCTGAGTAGTAATCGCAGAACCACCATTACGGATATATTAATCTACAACAAATGCTTGATGTTCACCCTGCTACGCCATTATGATTATTAAAAACGGCACGTAGAAATCTATCTTTCTATAGCTGGAATACCATTTTATCTATGAATAGCTTTAAAGCGTCTAAAAACAAGGGAGGTTTTTTTTGCGGGATCCTGTATGCAAAATGTTGTTACTAGTTCTAAGTTTAGTAGCTTTGAGAAAAATTCAATGGTCAAGTTTTTTTTTTCGGAAAGCACGCAAACCTTCAAAAACAACAACAAATTTATAAGAAAAGGTTTTTATTCTAGTAGCCTAAAAAGAAAGAAAAATATTGACTTTGTGACGGTGCTCTTGTCGTCAGGGGTTAGTTGTGGGACTTCAGTCAAACCACGCAATAAAAAGCAGCTTTGCTGTGTTCTCAACAGCGTTCGTGCAGTCCGGGGACTACAGCGAACGTTGAATTGGCAACACAGAAGGGATGAAGAGAGAAAGAAAAGGAGAAGTAAAATAAAAAAACGATTTCATAAATTTTTTTTAAATAAAATAAAAATGGTTTTTTATACCTTTAATTTGCCAAAGACACAGTGTGTATATTAGGAAAATAGGGAAGGGTTGGATAGGAGGTGTTGGTGTACATTGGTTTTAAATTTCTGAACATTGAGATGATAGCGAAAGATAGAGCGTGGCAAGGTGTTCCACATTGACCTAGTACGGCTAAAAAATTAATCTCTGTGTTTCATAGTACGGCCGAAGTTGGGCTCAAGGGTAAACTGATGGGCATTCCTAGAAACGCGGGTATTACAGTTAAATTGTTTAAGGAGAGGAATGCAACTTTTTATTTCACTTCCGCATAGTCCGTTAAAATAACGGTAAAAAAGCGTGAGACAAGAAACTTTACGACGATGTTCGAGTGACGTAATCGAGTTGATGATGTTTTTGTCAATAATCAATTTTAAAGATCTTCTTTGAATACTGTCCAAGAGGCTCAAATAAGTTACTGGAGCACCAGCCCAGAGATGAGAGTAATATACAAGTTTCGGACGTATATAGGTTTTGTAGATTGTAGCCAGATCAGACGGAGAGACAAATTTTCTTGCAACGTCTCAAAAAACTAAGACATCTTGCGACATTTTTGGCAACATCGCTTATGTGATCGCACCATAGAAGTTGGTTGCTGATGCACATTCCGAGGATGTCAAGATTTTCCGTTTCGTTGATTCAAGTGTCACTCATAGATAGTGCTAATCATTTTTTGCCTTTGCAGTTCCACATCCGAAGAGGAGGGTTGTGAGTCTGGAAACGAATATGAATAGCTAAGAGTGCTATCGTCAGCGAAACAATGTATTGGATAAGAAATAGCAGACAGAAGATTATTTATAAAAATGAGGAATAGAGTCGGAGAAAAAACGGAGCCTTGGGACACACCAGGATTTATTTTATGGGTTTCAGACTAGAATTCGTCCAAAACAACTTGAATTGAGCGGTTCGAAAGAAAATTTCTAACGGAGAAGAGATTTGTCAATAACAAGAGCAAACATTTTTGTTTTTATAAAAAAAAAAAAACAAGATAACAGACTTTATCAAATGCGTTAAAAATATCAAGTGCAACAATCTTATTTTCTCCAAAATTGTGTCAAGATTTTTTTCCACCGTTCGGTGAGATGAACCCTAAGATCACCAATGGACCTATTGCGACGAAAGCCGTATTGCCGGTCATTAAGAAGATTCCGTTTTTCAAGATATTTCTTAAGCTGATAATTAATCAGCCTTTTCATGACTTTAGAAAGAAGGGACGTTAGCGCTATCGGTCGGTAATTTGTGGGAGAAGAAAGTTCGCCTTTTTTTGGAATTGGCTGAACAAATGCAGTTTTCCAACTACTCGGAACGAGCCCAGAAGAATAGAATAGATGGAAAAGCTTACGCAGTGGTTTTACTAGCGTGGAAGAACACCTCTTCAGAATAATAGCGGGGATACCATCTGGGTAAGCGGATTCATGAATGTTTGATCGATAAGAATAACGTTATTTTTATGAAGTCAAAATTTAAAGCTAAAATCTAAGTTATAAAGTAAAACAAGTATAACAAAAGGGATGTTAATTGGCGTTGTATAGCTTTAAGAAGCCTTATTCACGGTGGGAAGGGAAGCCGACCGTCATCACTCTTATGACCCAAAAAACCACAAAGAGTAGTATTTATGAAAAAGTATGAGAACTTCAGAACTCTTGTTTGGATAGACTTTTGTAATATGTATGATGTTCTACTAACCATTAAATGATTTTGGTCACTACTAATTACTTCCTTGCACAATACTGGAGGTGATCTCTAAGAATTAAAGTTCAAAATTAAGTAGAGTGAGATATTTGCATTTATAGCAGAAGGCTAGTACATTTGGTATACTCCTTGTGACTCTTGTGAGTGTGGTAATCATGTTGGCGTGTTACAACTTAATATTTTTATCTCTTTTAAGTTTTAAAGTTTTAAAGTTTTAAAAAATTCGACAAATGGATTCTCGTAAAAGTTTATCAGTATGTGTAGCATCCCGGCTTTTTTTTTTAATTAATTTCACACCAACAGTCTCAAGGAGTCAAGATAAATTCCTAATTCTTACAACAAAAAACCCTATGACAAAATGTTGGAAAATTCCATTTTCAAAACATTCACTCAAGTGAAATTTCTCAATAAATTTACTCATACCAGGTGTTTTAAAAATTCTTGTCTATTTCACACTCCTTCTGAATTATCATTTTCAAGTTTCAATGAAATTTTAGTAATTGAACATATTATTTTCTAATGAAAAAATTTTAAATTCTTTAACACTCATTGAAATTCCTTTCAAATTAAATTGTCCTGAATAATTTCTTAGAATTTTGCGTACATAGGTATAAAAAGAAAAATTCCTTACAAAATATTGAATATCGAAAATACAGAGACATATCGGTAAATTGCATTCCATCTCATCAAGAACACACCTTTTTACCTTTGGGATTTTCTGATATTTTCAAAATATGAAGTTTTTGAAAACAAATTAAAAGAACATAAAATTCCTTCTAATTAATTGAATGAAGATGATTAACGAAGGATAAATTGTTTTAATTAATAAAATTGAAAAGAATTTTAAGTCATATTTAGTGTTCACCTCAAAATATCTACAATAGTGCCTCCAATCATATAATCGAATCCCCATTCCCATATCAACCGAAATATTTTCCAAATTTTTATAAGAATTATTAGTATTGAAATGAATATTTTATCCACAAAAATGTGTTCCATTTTTGGGATGTGGGTGGGTGGTAGGTATAGGACATTTTTTTGGCTCATCAAAATCCTTTTATAACAGTTCGTAGGCTTATTGAATGATTTAAAGAGCTATCCCGTTTCCTGTTTCTATGTGCTTCATGATTTTTAATATACAACTTAGTCCTTGTTTTGTGGTGCTCTTGTTTTTATTTTTATTTTTGTTGTTGTGTGTGTTTGTATTTTCAAATTCTAGACACTAAAACATATTTCTATAAAGTAACTGAAGAAGATCGTCCTTTTTTATTTATGTATTTTCGTCCTGGCCACCTCCCTCCCTATCCCCCTGCAAATATACAACATAGTATCTCAAAATAGTTATTTTGTATTGTTTATTGAGGTCACGTTCTTTATTATAACCATCCCTGCGGTACAATGTGAATTGGTTTGCCTCAAGGGAATAAAGCGAGAAGATATTGAGGTTTATATATTTTTTCTATTTTTTTTTTCTCAGCGTCAACATCAGCTTTGGCATCGACATAGACATCGGCATCGACATCAACATCCACATCTACATCCACATCCACAAGCAAGGAGAGCAAAGGATATAAAACTCTGGAATGATGATAAAAGTCGTCGAAGAAATTGGTAAGGGAATCTTTTTGATGGAAAACAATATTGCATTTGGTAAATACTGATTTTGTTATTCGATATTTTTATATATAGTATAGGAATGAGTATGTATTTTTTTTTTAGTACGAAAGGTTGTTTGCAAGAGTTTTTAAGGCCAAAAAAAAGATGTTGGCTTGGTATCTCAATATTATTTGACAGTTTTAAAATTTATGAAAAATATCTTTTCTTATGCGACTTTTGTTGCTAACCAAAAAAATGTTATTGATTTTATAGAAAAAAAAGGGTTTTTTAATATTTTAATTATTTGGCATATCTAGGTTTCTTATTATTTGTTCGAGAAATTAATCACATCGACTTTAATCCACTACACTCTTTCCAGCAAAGATTTTAAGTAGATATTAAGAAAGGAAAGGGTGTTTCTGGGATTTTGTCTCTATTTTTATCAGGATTGCAAATATTTTTGTGAGAAATCATCGGAATGATTCTTGTTGGTTTAAAGAAAATGAAATATATTGGCTTGTTAAGGCATACTAGTTTTTGAATTGACATACTTGAGTGTAACTTAAGGTTTTCAATGAAAATCTCGACTTAAAATTTTCAAGGAAATTGAAATTCATGGTATACATTTAAGAATATTTCGTAATTCAAACTGATAATAAAACTAGCTGGGTTACCCGTCTTCACCAGGGAGATATTAAACGACTTGACCTTGAGATGAGCCGAAAAGATCAATCTTCCGTCAACCAGATTGACCATATTGCGATCGACGCCAGACACACTTCCAGCATCATGGATGTGCGAAATTTCCGAGGAGGACATCGACTCGGACCACTACCTGGTTGTAGCCAAGGTAGCACTTCGGATTTCCAGACCCAAGGCAAAACAGGGAAGTGCTGGGAGAAGGTACAACGTCAAACGGCTACAATCGCCAGAGATCGCCAAATCCTTTTCCGACCGAGTTACAAGTAACCTCCCTCTAAGTTCTCTGCCACCAACACAATGTATCGCAAACCAGTGGCAACGATGGCAAGATGCAATCAGAGAAGCTGCCTATGATGTGCTGGGTTTCAAACAGCCACCAACAAGGAGCCCCTGGTTTGATGAGAAATGTCGTGCGGCAAATGCAGCCAAACAACAGACACGCAAAGCGGCCCTGCATAAAAGTACGAGAGCTGCTCAAGAGCTCTATGAGCAGAAGAGGCGAGAGGAACGCCGACTTCTCAGAAGGAAAAAGAGAGGGCATGAGAAGTGTGTGGTCGAAGATGTTGAGAGGTTTAAAAGCAGGAATGAGGTTCGAAAGTTTTATGAACGGGTGAAACGAAATTCACAGGTATACAAACCTAGAACTGAAGGCTGCAAAGACGAAAGTGGAAACATCATAGTGGAACCGTAGTCAATGCTGAGGATATGGAAGAACCACTTCTGCAGACTGTATAACGGCGACGACGAACTGAATTCCGCTGTCAGGCAGGATGATTCATTCAACATAGACGACGAAAGCCAACAATCCCGTCCTCCCGACTTAGACGAAATAAAGATTGCCATATCTACTTATCTGTAAGATATGGTCGGAAGAAAGCATGCCCGATGAATGCAACCTAAGTATTGTTTGCCCGATTCTGAAAAAAGGAGACCGTCTAAACTGCACTAAATATAGTGGAATCACTCTCCTTAACATCGCCTATAAATCTTCTTTGCTATAATATATGAACGTCTTAAGCCCATCCTCAACAATCTGATAAGTCCTTATCAGTGTGGTTTTAGACCAGGAAAGTCCACAGTTGATAAAATATTATAATTACTATTACAGCAGATCCTGGAAAAAAACCCAAGAACACCAAATCGACACCCACCATCTTTTCTTCGATTTCAAGGCCACATATAAGAGTATCTACATTGACGAGCTCTATAGAGCCATGTTTAGTTTTGGCATCCCTGCCAAACTCGTCTGTTTGTGCAGGATGGCCATGGAGCATTCAAGCTGCTCCATAAAGGTTGGAAACAACTAAACAGAACCTTTCGATGTCAAAAAAGGTTGATGCGATGTCATGAGATCTTTTTAACATCGTGCTCTAAAGAATAGTGCAGAGCTCACACGTCAACACTAGAGGCACTATCTTTCTGTCTGTCCAATTATTGACATATGCTGATGACATTGACATAATCGGAAGAACTCAGCGTGATGTCAATGGGGCTTTTGTGAGTATTGAGGCAGAGGCGGCAAAAATGGGTTTAACGGTTAATGAGGCTCCACTGTAAACGCAGAATAACTCTTGCTAACCGCTGTATCTTTGGACTAAGAAAGCAATTGAGTGGTAAAGTCCTCTCTCGAGGGACCAAAGTGTTGCTATATAAGACCTTATCATCCCCGTCCTGCTATACTGTGCAGAAGCATGGACCATGACAAAAGCGGATGAAAGCACCTTGGGTCGCTTCGAGAGAAAAGTTCTTCGTGTGATCTACGGTCCCGTATGCATCTAAGAGGAGTGGATTAGAAGATGAAACGACGGGTTGTACAGCGACGTAGACCTAGCCAGAAGGGTAAAAGTCCATTGACTAAGAATGCTGGGTCACGTTGAGCGCATGATGGAAACTAATGCTCCGGTCCGGAAAGTCTGCAAATCCGCACCCACAATACAGCGAAGTAGAGGAAGACCATGGATCAGGTGGCGCGCACAAGTTGAAATTGACCTCAAACAACTTGGAGCGCGAAACTTGAGACATCTAGATTGGGACCGAGCTAGATGGAGATGTTTGTTGGGTGAGGCCCTAGTTCACACAGGACTGTAGCGTCACCTTAAGTAAGTAAGTAAGTAATTGGACTTTCAATAGCATTAACTCGATCAGTCTTGTAAGAGAATGATTCAAAAGTTAAGTTTGTTGATGGGCCTGAAACATTGCAAGAATTGTATTATTTAGGCTGGTCATAGAATCGTTTAAGGTGGTAAAATGGTTCGTTGACGTAAGTTATTATGCGGGTAAAAATTAGCTATTAATTCGTCTTGTTCATTGATGCTAGTTGCAAATGATGGTTCTATTAATACTTCACCATCATTATTTAAAATATTTCCATTGCCTATATCCAAAAGAGTTCTTGAAAATTGTACTGCTTTATGATCACCACCCAAACGCATTTGTGGCAATTTTAAAAGTTTGACAGAATCCCACAGAAACGTCGATTTTAGACAAGCATTTATTTTATCACTTTTTGTTCTTCCAATAAAACATTTTCTACTGAACAGCACAGACCTGGTGGTTCTTTAGGCTATTTTAATGCACGACAGAAATTGCATTTGGTATTCTGTGCTTATTTAGTACTCGACTTATTTAACCTAAAAATAGCTCCAATAGCTTCCTATCATTCGATTTTTTAAATTGTATCTTTATTTAAGAAAGTCTCCAAAATTTTCAGTTTTTCGACTAATGTTTGCGTGAAATAGCGGCGTAAGAAACCAATTTGGAGTTCCGCTAACTAAATGCTCCAAAAATAGCTCTTAATTCATCATTACTTTTTAAAATTTTGAATTTTAAGGTGTGGTAATGTCAAGTTCGGATCACCACAATTTCGAGCGGGAATTGTTTTTCAGCCAAGCTCATCTTCGAGCCATACATTTTTTTATCACTAAAATTTATAAATTCGATTGTGGTGCTTCCAGTTTTACGGACAAACTTTTTTTAATATAAATTTGCAGCTTTTGGTCTTTCATAACTCTATGAATTCTATTTTTAAAGTCTAGAATTGATTGTTGCGCGTTGGCTTAGACTTTATTATCTTTTACGTGTTACATCAAATAAAGAAGATCTCGATGGCTAATTGTGATTACCTCCGAATTAATATGTCAGGGAGACCATTCTTTGATTTGTTGCTCGTTTGTTATGTTTTTAATAAGTGCAGGCTATCAAAAGTGCCCAAAATGACTCTAAGAAAATCGTGAGGATTTAACCAAAACAAAAACACTTACAATTTTAAGGCGGGTATCATTGTTCTTTTTTGTTTGAAATTTGTGTGTATCAAAAGTTCGTCTCAAAACACCAAATTATTGAGTCGAAATACAATTTCAAAATACATTTTTGTAGAAAATTTAATATTTAATATTAAATTCTAATTGTTTGTCATACAAACCGTTTTTATTTTAACTTTGAAATTTTGACAATAACCAAAGAGTTAATATCTAAAAACAAGATTTTGAAAGTGAACTAAGTGATCCAAAAAATGTCTTACAACTTTTTGATATGATTTTACTTTTTATTTAGTTATCCACGATTGACTAACAAAGATGGCTGAATTATTTGGTCTTAAGCTCAAAACAATATTTAACGTTAATTATTCTAACACATTTTAATATCTTGAATAAAAATTTACAAAACTTTTCCGAATTTCTTCTTAGCCTCTTCAAATTAAAAAAAAAAGTCCAGTCATGTTGCGATATTGTCTTGGTCTAGTATAACTTGACCTTTTGTCCAATAAAGTGTCAGAAACACGCCAAATGCATTAGCGTAGTCAACATTGAACTAAAATACTTAAGTTTTTGATCGGAACCGTTCCCATAAAACGATGAGATCTAGATTTTTTAAAAACACTTCGGTTCGTTTCTCCAGATACGAAGCCAGCTCTGCATATTTCTAATGAAAATTTAAACTACTATTTTATTGGATGAACTTGCCCCCTCAAACAATTTACCCGTAATAATCTTACTTCTAGGAATACACATTAGTTTTACTTTGAGCTCAATTTCGGACGTACTATCAAGTATAGAGATTCTTTTTTTAACCGCACATCGAGAATGTGGAATGCTTTACACAGCTTTGTTTTTCACTATCATTTTGATATTTAAAACTTTAAAATCAAATGCATCAGAAACTCCTCGTTGATCCTTGCCTATTTTTTCAAAGCCAACACTGTGTTCAAACTTTAAACATGTTAAGGGTATCAATATCCCTTTGAGTGCCCGTCAATTATAAAAAAAAGCTTTGTTGGTTTGTAAGACGATTCAGAGTTAAATTACTGACCAAATTGAACATCTTTGACAGTGAAACAAAACACGAAACGTGCGTCAGCTGTTTAAATCAGTGTTGCCAAAAAGATAAGAGCTTTAAGAAATATCAAAAACCGAACATCAATTTTTGCCAACTTCGCGTTACATTGTTTGTAGATTTTAATTTGTATGAAAGAAACTTACTGTCGGATTTTTATAAAAATTGCTTAATGTCAAACACGACTTCTATAAAATTAAATCAGATTGAAGACAATAACTTTAATTTTTAAAAAATATCTTAGTAATGTTTTTGTTTAGGTTTAAGAGAATTTTCAATTCATTTTTTCCTCAAAATATGAAATTAATTCGAAGGCAACATCTTCGATTTTTAAGTCGAAAATAATTCTTCCAAAATTTTCAATTCGGCAAATAGGACCAATTAAATGTTAAAAATTGTAAGCCAAACAATTTGTTTTCTGTTTTAATTAAAAACGTTTGCTTTTTTCTATTTAACAATGTCTCTTTAAAAAAAAAATACAGTTGTTTTAAGGGTTTTCAAATCAATTAAATTTTTATAAGAACCATACATTAAGTCTAAAATCTTCTTAAATTTTTATTTTTTAACAACGGTATGAGTTTTAAATTGTTTTCCAAAAAGTTGCTCTTTTCACATCTTAACCCACTTTAAGGCTTTGAATCGTTAAAGCAAAGCCAATTGGTCCAACATTCGTAGTGAATTTAATTTTTCATCATCCGTATACATCAAGGTACACTATTTTCTATATATGGAAAAGTACATCTCTATAAACCATCCCCCACCCTCCCCCTTATCGTAATATAGATAGTGACAGCAGAAAGCAATTAAATTAAGCAATACAGGATTAGCTCAAAGTTAGACATCATCATGTGATATGTGGATATGTGAAAAAGTCTGCCTGAACCTGAGTTTGATATAAGAGCAACGAGCTCTAGAGTCTAGAGAGTGTTGCTTGTGCTGAGTGTCTATATAAAATGTATGTTTACACTTTGTCTAGGTGCCTGTTTATCAAATTGACTGAGTGCCAACTTCATTTAAAACTGATTTGATTTTATTCAAAAACTTCCTATTTTATTCTACTATGAATCTTTTTTTTTATTCTGTCCATTCATTCTCATCTCATATAAGTCTAACCCTCTACACCTAACTAACGATGTGAGTAGAGTATATCAAATCCCGATCCAATTAGTATTGAATTCAAATTCTGGCTAAATGCAAACGAACTTTGGAATATCCAATTTATATACAGCTACGGCCAAAGTAATAGGAACATTTCATATTTTTTTAAAAATTAATTATGTTTGTTTGTACTTACGGTTCTGACACCAAAGTCAGCTCTAATGCGTTTTTGAATTATGTAGAATGCTAACCTTAACTCATAATCTCCATAGAAGGTCAATTAAAGGTAGAAATGGCGATGTAGAATGCTAACCTTAACTCATAATCTCCATAGAAGGTCAATTAAAGGTAGAAATGGCGATCTCAAGGCAACCTAGCCTGAGATCCAATTAGCGCTGTAGTGCGCCGCCGTTTTGATACCAAAAACTCCTTTGACCTGCGATAGAAAGGGAAAGATTTATAGAGAAGCTTCATAGCGATTATTTTAGAGCCATAGGTGGGCCATATCTTCCTAGATATAATGCAGTTGGGTAAATTGCTCCACCTTGGGTTTGATTCAATTTGGTAGATAGAAAAGATTTTACCCTTCATAGCACCAAGAGGAATGTGAACCATTTCCGCAAGTGAGCTATGAAGGGCCGATCCTTGCCTGGCTAGCTCTCCAGCCCGTTCATTTCCCACGATACCACTATGGCCCGGAACCAAGATCAGGGTGACACCGAGGTTAATATTCAGGCTCGTAAGCTCATCGCAACATTGCTGGACCAATAAAGATGAGGATGTGGACGAGTTAATGGCTTTGACAACTGCCTGACTGTCTATAAAGATAGGTGCATTTCGGTTTTGGTGTGGGCTTTGTTTAATTATCTAACATGTCTCCCTTATTGCCAGCAGTTCAGCCTGAAAACCGCTAGCAAAGTCAGGAAGCCGAAAGGATTTAGCTACACTTATTGACTCAGAAAAGATCCCAGAACCAACTCCACACTCCATCTTTGAGCCGTTAGTAAAGATGGTTGTGTCGAAACCTATCGACACGATGTCATCCTCCCAATTTTCTTCGGATAGGAAAATAACCTTAAAACCCTTACTAAGGGTCAAAGTAGGAGTGCAGTAGTCAGTGTCTACCGAGATAATATCAGAGTTGCTGTTTAACTTACTAATAAATTACGTTTGTTTACTAAAGTAACATCAAGCACAACCTCCCATCCATCAAAATTTTCCGAGTTCGGAAAGACGAAAGTGGGAGTTTTGCCTCTGTAACAAAGGTTATATTGTGTTCAATAATAATATCAAAAAGTGACTCACCTTGTTCGTTGATCTCAGAACTTCCCCTAAGGGTATGACGAGCATTTGCGTCGCCTCCGATCAGAAGGTTTGAATTTTTGATTTTAGCACACCTCCTCCGGAGGTGATGGTAAAAAGAGGCCAACAGCAAACCCTGTGTATTCTTTTCTTCAAATCTGACAACTTTCAGATCGGGAGTGCTAAAATTTGGACATAAAAAACCTTTTAAATGTTTCTCAGCTAAAATACAAGCTCTGGAATTACATTAGTGTTGATCTGCGGTTTTATAAAAGAGGTCGTATTGGTTGTCTTGGAAGCCTCGCACCTTGAGGCCGTTTATCCTCGGTTCTTGGATAACGCCAATGTCGAAGTTTTCCTCCCTTAGGAAAACTCTCAGATTATCCGAAGCACGCTTAGAGTGCTTCAGATTAATCTGGATGACCTTCAGAACGTTTTTAATTATTTTTAGCTGCAAAGCTGGGGCCCAGCAACTCGTTGGGGACCTCGACTCCGCTAACAACATCGTCAACTTCGACGTTGTCATCAGCTTTGTCGGTTTCTGTTCCCCGAGTCTGCCTTTTCGAGATCCCCCAGACTTTCCTCGCTAATCCTCTGAAGATAAGAGGCGCTGGTCTCCTGCGGTTCTTCTGCAGTTACTTTTGCCAAATCGTGAATGGTGGCCAGCGGATTTTGCCTCTGAAGACCGCGGATCAGATCCTGTCCGATTGGCTTTATGCTCATGAGCGGCAGCCAAATGCGAGCCTTCGGTTGTCTAGGGATGTCCTTAGCTAGGATAAGCTTGAACTTCAAGCCCTCCCAGTCATTGCTAACCTTAGCAATGCTTTCACTAAGGAAATTCCCCTGAGCATCTCGCCAGATTCAAAACTAGGGTAGGGGCCCTTACTGTTTGATATAGTGTATGAAAACACCATCTCAGAGAGCTTGCCCTCGATAGAGTTCCACACGTTCAGCAGACCTTTGCTTGCCCTCGATAGAGTTCCACACGTTCAGCAGACCTTTGCTGTTTGTGGAGAGCTCATCCACAACTGCTACTTACAGGTCATCCCTGACAACCTCACTTAGAGTACGCATTTGCGCCGCTCCAGGAGATGGTGCTTTCCCTGGCTTTGTCCGGACGTCAAGCTTGCTTATAGGCCTTTTCTCGTCTGGCCAGAAAGTTGTTGTATTCATCAACAACCTTCTGGTACTTTATTTTATCTTGAGCATCCCTCTCATGAATCCATCCGGTCTCTTTATTTTTATCAATCAGTTCAAGAATGTGAGAGGAGGCGTTTTGAAGCGGTTCCTGAGAAGAGCGCCTTCCGATGGTTTTTTGGTTCCTCGAGTTGCACTGCTACTCGAGGGTTTCGGTTTTGTATACGGTTTAGGAAGTATAGGAGTGCTATAAATAGCACTACCTATACTTCCTGTGGTTTTGGGTTGCTCAAGTGCTGGAACTTCCAGCGCTAAATGATCTCCCCTTCAAGGTCTCCTGCCTGGATGCCAAGAGTTCATCATCCAAGTCTGTTAATGGTTCTTCGTTTGTCAAGTATAGTAAGTCCATTTTGTTTAAGTTTGTTGTATATTGGTCCCACAAGAAGGTCGGAAAAAAAGACTTCAGCCCCGGCAGAGCCGATATACCGGGGTAAGGCAGAAAATAAGACGGACCCTGCTAAGGCATCCGAAATAAGGTAAATTATAATGACATATTTTTTCAAAATGTATTGTTTTAATAAAAAGTTACCTCAACAAACAGACTCTAAGATCTTTACATGAAATTAAATATTGAGAAACATTTACAAAATATTAAAATTAAATTGTAAATTTTTGTATTTGTTTCCGTACATAAGTGTTAAACTCGAATTTACCAAACAAATTTAGTTGTGTTCCTATTATTTTGTCGAAAGCTGTATATTTATAGCAAAAACATCAAATCGTTTATACTTTGTACGTTCACCTGATGCCGAGGATAAAATAGATTAAAACATTTCGTTTTTGTTTTAAACTGCGAAATAATCAAATTTGTTCACCAACAAACTACATATCCACAAAATACATATACAAACACATTTATACACAATAAATGCATTGAATTTACATTTACATAAACATTAATACAAATCATAGGAGATAGGCCCCTCTTTTATACTATAGGGACCTTTTTTGATTATCTAAATAGGGTTGCCATATGTTTAATTATCACGTTGGCTCAATTTAAAAATATTTGTAGCCTGAAATCGAAGTTTTAGCTCAAGTAGCCCAAATAATAGCTCAATTTTAAAAGAAACAAATCTGATTTATATTTTAATTTATTTTTATAAAAAAGATAAACAATGGAGAAAGATCAATGATTTAATAAGGAAATGGTTTGTTGATATCGTTTATCTGTGTGAAAATAGGATCACTGAGGATTAAAATTGAGCTATTTTGAGCTACTTTACGATTTACAGTCATTTTGAAACAAATTGCTCATTTTGGGAAACAAAGCCCTATCTGGCAAGCCTTTTCCCTCCCCAGTAGCTATTTTAGATTTAGATTGAAGAGACTGACTGACGACTAGAGAGACAATAGAGATGATTGACACCGAACCCCAGCACCAGCGCCGATTGGTTTTAGCAGTAAATGAATCAATTCGGCGTAAAATTGTGGCAAGTAAACACACATCCGCTTTTCTATTTCTATCAATAGATGTTTTGCATCATGCAACTGTTGATGATATAGATGGCTGATGATGATACTGACTGATGAACGCGAGTATAATGGGTAATGGGTTATGGGTTAAAATATCGATGTTTTGAGGGAAGCTTCTGTAGGGAAGGGACCTAAATTTGAATTAATTTGGAGAGGGGGTTACATCAAGTCTCTCGACTCAACTTGCAACTTGCATGAAAAAGGGCAAAGCACTTTGGTTTAGGTAAAAGTAAGGGTACACCGTGGGGTTGATAAAGTGGTGGGGATTGGTGTTTGTACGAATTAGCTTGGGGTGTGATTTAGGTTGATTGGATTATATGAAAATAAGAAACAAGCTGGATATTCAACAATGGATATAGAATGTTATTGTCACAAAGATTAAACTTGCATCAATGCAATAGGCGCGTAAGCATGATGATAATTGAAGGTAGTGTGAGTAAAAGACGGATAATCCGAGCAATGACTTTGGATTGAAGGTATTTCAAGGATCAAAGAAACAAAATTAGTGATTTTTAGAAGCAAATGAAGTGAATAGGAAAAACTTTCCAAAGTCAACTCTTTTAAATTTGTCAACATCCTCATCAATAAATTGCCCTTACTCACAAGTAGGACAAATTTTTCTCTCAAAGCTGATAAGAGGAGACACTTTAAGTCGCGGAATGATCATCCGACGTACGGTTTAGGGTGAGATTTTTTGGTTTTAAAGAGTCTGGATAAGGTATAGTAAGTTGTGTTTTGTAAGGTGCACGCGTATTTTTTCTTCTGTGTTTTAATCGGACGCTTCTATCGACCCCATTAGTACCCGTGGCATGATTGTTAGTGCCTCGGACTGTCATGCCAAAGGTCTTGGGTTCGATCTAACAGTTTTTCTGCGAGGAATTGTCAAATCCTCCAAGAGTAATTCTTGTCATAAAATGTGATTTCTCAAATATGCCGTTCGGATCTGGTTCGGATATAGCTCCACTCTTATAAGTGGCCCTAGACAATGTTGAATTCGCTCTAGATAGATGTTGGTTATAAATCTTTTCGTCCATTTTCGCAGTAACCTCCACAAACATACCCTTTCATTCATCAACATTTGATTCACTTTATGATAGATGAACTGCATAAGAATAAGCTAGTTCATTCCAGTCCTTGTTGACCGTTGCATGAAAAACACTGTATTTTGAAGCGAGATCGATATCTTGGTTCTGCAAAGAACCTAGTCCAGACCATACTCAAGGCTGGTTTTTTTTCATTACTTTTTTGTTTGGCATGTTTTGAAAAATTCAGATTGTGTGTAGTGTAATCCAAACACCCAGGCACTTAAATTCTTGCACGACGGCAATGTTTACTTTATTGAGAGACCATTTTTCTTTGTTGTTGTCTTCTTCTTTGACGTGCTTCAAAAATCATCAAATTTCTCTTTTTTTTATTTATCACTAATTGTAGATTTTTGGCAAGTAGTACTAAGTCATCAGCATATAACAGAACTTTAATTTGTGTATCAGCAAACGATATCCCTCCTGGGAGTATATCACAAATGTCGTCAACAAACAAAGCAAAAAGTAATGGACTCAAAATACAGCCCTGTGGAACACCTGCAATTATTTCAAACCATTCTGAGAAGTCCGTTCTATCCCATACAGATGCACTAAATGAAGAAAAAATTTAGAGTACATGATCAAAAATTTACGGGAGATTCCTATCGTTGAGATCTTGTACAGCAAAACCTGTCTGTTAACTTTGTCAAATGCTGCCTTGAAATCTACGAAGCAAGCGTATAGTTTTTTCTTTTTATCAATGGATTTTCTAGCAATGCTTGTCAATGCAAATATTTGATACATGGTTGAGAATCCTGACCGAAAACCAGTTGGAACATACATAAAAGTTTTTTTTCTTCGATCCATTTGGTAAACTTTTCGTATAGAATCGAAGTAAGAATCTTCCTCAAAGTGTTTAAAATAGAAATTCCTCTGTAGTTTTCCAGTAGGGTGGCATTACCGTTCTTGTGAAATTCAAAAATAACTGCTTGTTTGCCACATAAGAATCGCTGTATAATTTGCTGAGATTAGATAGAAGGTAATTCCTGAATCGAACTGTGCTATTTTTGTAGAATTCTGCTGGAATTGCATCTATGCCAGGAGTTTTATTGTTTTTCAACTTATGAAGTGAAGAATCGAGTTTAGACAAAGATATTGGGCAATCCAGTTCATCAACTACAACGTTCGGTAAAGCATAGGAAAAAGTATGGTGATTAACCTTAGCCGACAAAAAAGTCTTAAAATGTGCTTCTAGCGTTTTAGCTCGAAGAGTGTTCACCATATTTAGATTACGACCACCCAGTTCTCGAAAGTTTTTCCAGAATGTTTTTGAATTTTTGGATTCCGATAGCTTTTAAGCTAGATGTTTCAAGTACTCTTTTCTTTTAGATGCACTCAAAGCTTTTTAGATATTTTTGAAAAACAAGGCATCATTAGATCTTAAAAGCTTCAGACACACAAAAGATAATTTGCGTAGGCTCTTACAATGTTATCGTACCATATATTTCGTGGAATCAATGAATGGGTGTTATTGCTGTGAGTAGATAGAGCTGATTTTTTAATCACATTTAATATATTTCGTCTAATTGGTCAATTTCGGATGTTGATGGAGAAGGCAAGGAACTGCAGTTGTAATTTAAATGAGATTTGTGAAGATGGTCATTACTTCCTTTCCATTGGAACTTGAGAAATTTACTTGGAATTCTTTGGGGAGCTTCAACCGGAAACTTGTATTTCTAAGACTTGCAATATTGTTTAATATGATTTTTAAGTTTTTTTAAATTATAAATATTGTGATTCCCCCTATTAAGTTCCCACCTTTGCTGCTTGTCGCAGTTTAATCGTAGGTGGCGCTGGTTGCGGTTGAGAGTAAGAAGAAAGTATAGATGGTTGATTTGAAACTAGAGCTAGGTTAGGTTAGGTTAGGTTATAGTGGCTGCCCAAGATGGAAACAGACACACTTAGGCCAGTTTAATGGCCCATTGTGATACCACATGAATCTTGAGGCTTCCTCCTAAGCTCAATGGAACCAGCTTGAGTCCCTTACGAAACGTGAGAGGCTGATTATACCGATATGATTTAGATCGTTTAGATCGTTAGAGAAGAATTTTTCTAGGAAATTCTTGCGTTTTCGAGCTAGAGCAGGGCATGTGCAAAGAAAACGAAGAACCGTTTCTCCCTCTTCCTCGTCCATACAGCTTTTGCAAAAGTCATTTGAGAATACGCCTCTTCTCGAGGCGTGCTATACTATTAGACAGTGTCCGGTTATGACACCTATTATCGAGCTTATATGCGATCTGCTTAGAGAGAGCAAGCACCTTGAACGTTTAAAATCCAGTGTTGGAAAGATGTTTTTTGTGACTTGACACGTGGTGATGTTGGTCCACCTGGTGCCTGCCCTACTCGCAGCGTCTTGCATTAGAAGCAGTTTACAAGTAGCGATTGGTATGCCAGTACGTAACAAATGTGGTAGGATGGGCTGTACCGTTCCTGGCGAGTGCATCTGCCTTATCCGGAATGTCTCTATGGCCCGGCACCCAGCAAAGGTGAATATTAAACTGTTGCTCCATCTCCATTAGAGATGATCGATAGTTATGGACTGTTATAGAGTTTGTAGAGACAGAGTCCAGATATTTGATAGCGGCCTGGCTGTCGGAGAAAATACGGATATCAGATGTTGATATCACGTTTTCTTTGAGCCAAGACAAGACTTCCTTAATCGCCAAAAGTTCCGCCTGGAACACGCTACAATGATTGGGAAGGCGGAATGAGAGACTTAATTTCAGTCGTTCAGAGTACACACCACCACCAACCCCTTCTTTGGTTTTTGAGCCATCTGTGTAAAAGTTGATTGACTCATCCTCCAAGAATGTCCTTTCCTCCCAAAAAGATCTGGTAGGTATAGAAATCTGGAAATTCCTGTCGAATTGTAGTTGGGGGATGGTGTAGTCTGTGTGCTTTGAAATTGATTCTAAGTACCTTAGAATTACGGAGTGGCCAATGTTGTTGTAAGTCCACTGCGACGAAGCATTGAGGCGAATAGCAGAGCTTGCAGCTAATTGTTTACTAAATATGTCAAGAGGTGTAAGGTAGAGCAAGGTGTCCAGTGCCGCAGACGGGGTCGTGCGAAGACATCCGCTTATACATAGGCAAGCTGAACGTTGGACTTTATTTAGCTTATCCCTGTTTATACCTTTCTCTAAAGCAGTCCACCATACTGCCACACCGTACGTTAAAATCGGTCTGATTTTCGTTTCCATTTATTACCAATAGCTTTTTTTGCAAGAAAAGAGAGCTACAGTAGCTTTTTTGACTCTTTCCTGTACGTTGCGTTTTCAATTTAGTTTTTTGTCTAAGACAAGACCTAGGTATTAAGCCTCGTCTGAGAATTTAAATTGGATTCCTTTAATGTAAGGAGGGTTGACAAATGGAATTTTGTATCTCCTAGAAAATAAGACCAGATCGGTTTTGTGTGGGCTAACACCCAGTCCACACCAATCAGCCCAAAGTATTAGTCTGTCCAAGGCATTTTGTAAGAGTTCTTTTAGGATATTAAGATGCTTTCCTGAAACTGCTATAGCTACGTCGTCCGCATAGGCTATCACTCTGAAACCCTCCGCATTCAGACTAGTTAGGATTTCATTCACCATTAGGTTCCAGAGGAGAGGGGATAGAACACTACCTTGCGGTGTCCCTCTACAAACGAATCGTCTGCTAGAAGAGTTACCCAGTTTTGAGTTAATTATTCTGCTAGTAAGCATTAAATGAATTAACTCCGGAAGCGAACTCTCTACATTTAGAGATGTCAGTGCAGAAGTGATTGCAGATGTGCCCACGTTGTTAAAGGCACCTTCGATGTCAAGGAAAGCAATCATAGTGAACTCATTATGATGGAGCGAATATTCGATGATGCGTACTAAAGGGTGTAACGCTGTTTCCACCGATTTACCCTTACAGTAGGCATGTTGAGACGAAGACAGAAGTCTTGTATCGATACGTGCCCTTAAATGGATATCAATCAATTTTTCAGGGTCTTAAGAAGGAATGATGATAGACTTATAGCTCGTAAATCTTTAGGATTGACTTGGGAGCATTTACCTGCTTTAGGTTTAAAAACAACTTTAACTTCTCTCCATGCCGAGGGAACATGGACCAGGTAAAGACAGCTGGTAAAAATTGCCTCAAGGATTGGTGCAATTATATCAGAAGCTTTTTGTAATTCGGCTGGTATTATTCCATCTGGTCCTGCAGCTTTAAATGGTTTGAAGCTGTTGAGAGCCCATTGTAGCTTATTCTTTGTGATCAGACCTTGTGGATATGTTGTATTTGAACTTGAACGTGTAAAACTGTTGCAAGTTTCGGCAAGAGAACTACCAGGAAAGTGTGTGTACAATAGTAAGGTCAGCAATTCATTACTTGAATTTGTCTAGGAGCCGTCTGCATTTTTCAAGCAGCT
The DNA here is from genome assembly GCF_945859685.1 of Eupeodes corollae. NCBI lineage: Eukaryota > Metazoa > Arthropoda > Insecta > Diptera > Syrphidae > Eupeodes > Eupeodes corollae. Next base: position 130,690,625 of record NC_079149.1, read on the forward strand.
TGGCATAGCTGGATTAGTTGAAAGAATTTGCGTAACCTAGAAGCTTCAGAAGTTTCTTCTATAATGCCACAGAAGGATCTCCAAGAAGATCGCTTGGATTTCCTTAGTGCCTTCTTGTAGATTCTTAGGAATTCTTTGTAGGAGTCCCAATGAGAGGCTAGTCTTGCAGCTTTGGCCTGGTTGAAAAGTTTCCTGCATTCCTTCCTGAGCGAGTCAAGCTCTGAGGCCCACCATTGTGGTTTCCTTTTTTTCTCTTATGTGTTTAAGTGGACAAGCAATTTCTAGCGATTTTTTTTCTTCGTACATTAGTTATGCTTCTTTGACATTAATATTGGAAAGTTTGTAATTTTGAGAATTACTCTCCTCAAAAATTTTCAGCATTTGAATTTATAATGCTTACAGCAAGATAAAAGTTTTGTCTTCATACAATATTAGAGTTAGCTGATTTTGAAAGTGAATTATTAAGGCTAGAATACTTTCAATAGCTTAAATAAATATAATCTGTTGAAACCCGTGCCATAACATCCGTCCCATAAATCCTGTTTCAGTGTTTTCTGATAATAGACGTTTGGCTAGTGAGTTATTAGTTTTTCAAGAAAAATTTCCGAACATGATATTTCTTGAAGAAGTGGTAACAATAATTCACCAAGAACTGGTGATTTAAAAATCTTAGGTTTAGAATCTTTTAGACCACGTGGAATGTAAGACCTATGCCAATGCTTCAAAATCGATTCAAGACATTATCATTATCATTATCATTATCATTGTTAAGGTGAAAATAAAATTGACAATCCTTACATTTTGATTGATATAAAAAGTTATTGTGAATGTTATGTCGAAAATAGACTAACAGTGTTTGAATCTGACAAAAATACGAGTTTTACGAGACTACCAAAAGCTTCATCCTAATTTATTTGAAATAAAGGGCATACAATTTAAATAATATTTGGAAATCTTATACCTTTTTACATAACCTTCGGATATGATTATTACGTAGAAATAATTATCAAAACCGATACTTTGTAGGAATTATTAAAACATTTTATTCCAAGAAACAATTAAAATCATCATAAAATGTTTAAGTGAAATGCATTAAGTTTTGTTTATAATATGTTTAAATCTTTTTTTCGGTGAAAAACGACCCGCTGCTCTGCTGCAAAAACCACTGTACTTCAAACCAATATACTTACCAAAACTTTCTCTAACCACCCTCCCATCAAACCGAGCGTCCAACCAAATGAACGACCCATCCTCAAGTCGATTTACATACCAAGTTAGAGCAAATGAACAAGCAACTTGTCTACTTGCCAAGTTGTAAAAAGTTTTGCATCCTACAAACCACCTCCTCACCCCCTCCCACGCTTTTATTGCATACCCAACGAACTTTCCATATTTTCCTAGCGTCTTTTTTCTTTCTTCGTATCGCAGTATACCTCACCTCCTCGCCCTATGTACCACCAAGTTTAAGAAGAAGACGAAGATCGAGAAGATGTAAAAGTCTTCCTTGTTCAGGAGTCAGGGCCAACGAAAAAAAGTTTCAAACCAAGTGAATACCTTATCACTTATCAGCTCCGTGGCAGGCTCGCAGTCGCAGCTTGAAGGTAGACATAGACATATCCCAAGCTGTATAATAAAACGGTCTTCATAGCAAAAACATAAAAATAAGACTAAAAAAAACAAACAAACTGTAAAAACAACAACAAAAAACTCTACAAAAAATATAAGGAATTTATTTAAAATAGGACGAATCTTGTGCACAGAGCACAGAACAGATTTATAGCTGCTAAATGCATTTCTGAGGACGCTACGATGACGGCGATGAGGAGGAGATCCTTCCGGAGATGGTTTTTCTATTTCTTCTTTTCGTTCCTCGGCTGCCAGCCCAGCTCAGCCTCGCAGCGCAGCGTGCAGCAGAGCCTATATTCTGGCCTCATTTTCTTTTTCTAAGTGATCCACACACATACACACACAAATAACACAATTCCTTATCGAAGATTTTTATTTTTTTAATTAAAAACTTCTTCTTTCAGCATCCGGTCCGGTGCAGTGGTGGCGCGTGGTGGAGGCGACGGGTGGCGTGGCAAGGCAAACAGGGGAGGGATAATTTATGGAATTTAATTTTCACTTTTTTTCCTCGGACCAACGAAGCCTACTTTTTTCTAACCTCCCCATTCTTCACTTGAGTGTGTGTTTGGATGATTTTGCCTTTTTTTTGTGTTGCATGCAATCACAAGATGCTCCTTTTGTGGTGATGCCATGAGGATGCAACTCCAAGCAGCCTCTCTCTGTTGATCCTAACTTATGCAAAGATAAATGTTGCAAATGATGGAGATAAGCCTTCCTGTTACCAACTTTTTGTTTTCTTTTTCGTCAAGAAGCCTTTTTTTTGTCCTTTTTTTTATTTTGTAGGGCACAGACCTAATTTAAGAATGCCGGCGTATGTGAGCGTTTTCCACGTCGCACCGCACCGCCACCCGGCCACCGTTTGTTGGTAGTTAAAATTTATGATATGCAAATTTTCTTTTTAAAGCCATTTACAACGGGGGTAAGAGTGCTTTCATTCTTTTCTTACGGTTGAGAAGTTTGGGGTGTTTTCTTTCTTATTTTTCTGTGTGCTGTCTTAGGTAACCCTAGGTACGTACATTACACATTACCAAGCGGCTACTTTATGTTTAAGCTAGGGAGAGCTCTTCAAAAGTTTAATTGACATGTTTTATAGCTTTGAGGGAAGAAGTAGTGAGTTAAATAACTTTGGGGAGTTTAAAACCCCCCTTTTCTGCTTATCTCATAGCATCTATCTTAAAAACTTGTCGGTGGAATGAGGGAAAGAAAACAAAGCATTTTCCACAATAAATAAACCGAGCTAGAAAATAAAAAAAATATTAAATTTGGTTAAAATAAAACCTTTTTTTCTGACGATTTATAACAACTCAAGACTCTCAAGGATATGCGTTGATGTTAAAGTGAAAGAAATAAAACAGAAACACACAAAATTTAATTTATGTCCCGTTTTTAGGAGTTAAAGTGTGTATATAAGTTTTTAGCACTTTCAAAGTTCTTAAGTTATTTTTATAAATTTTATTGCATTTCTGTTTGTCATAATTTTACTTCGATTTTTATGTTTTAAAGAGCTGAAAGTTCAAAAGAAAAAGCCACAGCTAAATATAATTGGTTTTCTTGGAAAAATGTGCAATTGACAACAAAATAATATCAGGTGGGAAATTTTAGTCAGAGGTCATGTCTCATATGTCATCGAAGTATGGTTAGCTCTTTTTCGTGATAAGTCTGACATTACTCTTTAGCAAAACACATGCGATTGACAGAATTTGTTAAGGGTTACAAAAAATGACTCTTTGGTTTTTTATACTTCTTATAATTTAGTTGCCTTTTTTTCATCTTTTTTAAAAAAGTCTCAAGCCATCATAGATATTATAGGAGCTAAGGCAGAAAAAATAACATATGTGAAGTTGATTGAATTTGACAAGTAGATTTCAACAACATCACAGAAAAATGAAGATATGTGAAATGAAACTTTTTCAATACATCAAGTGAATCAACCATATGTTTATGAAGATTAATAGCTCTTCTTTTTGGTGACTTTTGAGTTCTTTTTTTGTAGTTTCCCTTTTTTCCTATTTCTGAGGGTGTTGAGATGATGGGTTATGAGAAAAATGTTTTTTCGGGGTTCAAATATGTTTCATATGTTTCTTGAAACATCAGTTGTGAGTGTAGTGACGAAATGGATGTATTGTACGTGCGGTACCATATCAAATGGCCCAACTTTGACATATGTCACTTTTCCCCCATATTGTTTCTTATCTCAGAATTCATAAAAATATGAACCCTTTTTTAAGCGTTGAAACCCAAAACATGCTACAACTCATACATTAATAAGAATGTCAAATTTTATTTTAGAATGATGGGGAAGCTATTTTTGAGATTTCTTAAAATACTGCTTTGTTCCAAAAATAGTGATTTAGGGGAGGTTGTCTTAAAAAAATTTAATGTAAAAGGAAAAAAATTCTAATATAAACCTGCAAAAATAAATATTAAATAAATCATTTTTAAAATCAAGATAAAAAAGTAAGTATACGCCCAAGTGTCACTTTTAAAAAGTTCCAATTTAAGATGAAGATAATTATTTTTAAATACATTTTCAGTACAGTTTCAATTTTCCAAGATTTTCGGTGATCAATATAGCAGACCTAGCTGTTTTCGCCGTTTTCATCAGTCCCGTAATCTCGTATGCTGCATTGTTCGTGTTACCCTCGTTTCTATACTGTAGCAAGGCAAATATAAGAGTTCTAAAAACTTCAAATTATTAAACTTTTTAAAAGAATTCAAGTCGTAACCCCAAGCCCTAGACCTAGACGAAACGGATATTTTGTTTGGTTTTGACGAGACGGAGACAAGGCTAGGCAAAATTTCTGAGTTAAAGAAGTGACGGGGACCACAGAGTGTGAATAGGTTTTTAACATTCGTGTTGTACGGCTAAATATCGCATCTGTATAATTTGGCTCTTATGAGCTTTCCAGAAGGCGCAAACAAATGCTACTGCATATTTTGCGAGAGCATAACCTTTCAATACAACGGTGAAAAAGGGTTAGGAAAGACCCATTGCGATGATGTTGTAGCTCTGAGTCTAGAAAATATTATGAAATGCTCAGTGTACTATTTTCAGGGAAACAGATATGTGGATAAGAAGATTGAGGCAGTAATCACTAAAGAAAATCGTAACGGAGACAGGATAGAACCTTAAGGCACGCAACCACTAGGGTTTTGTGAGTAAGGATTTATCAAAGCTGAATACACGTATCGTGAATAAGAGAACCTAAGAAAAACCTTTTAAACAGTAAGTGATATATTCTCACGGTCTTCAAAGCAATTTAAGGACATATTCTGTTGTTCGGTGTGATAAACCATGAAATAAAAAGTGTATCTGTTCTTGATGCGGTAGCCGATTATTAAGAAGCTGTAAGCCTTCCAGAAATTTCGTAATTTGATACCCAATTAGCTTTTCCATGACCTTGGAAACAAATGATAAGTGTGAAATTTGTCGATGATCAGACGGAAAGTTGGATTGACCAGTTTTGGCTACAGGCTGGAGAAATTCTGTTTTTCATAAACTCGGAATAAGCTTTGAAAATTAGGTAATATGAAAAAATACAAATTAGGTTGTGCAACAGTCCGTCGAGAGCTTGGGCCTAGTGACTTACAACTCTTAACCATTAATGTGTACGAGAAATGTTGTCAGGGATGTAACGGCTAATTTAAGAAAGCACTGTTCAGGTGGTGTGCAGCGAAGGAAGAAAAGAGCATCCACTTTTTTTTTCTTCTCAGCTCAAAGATCTAGAGAAGTCGAGGGCCATGAACAACACCTGACGTTTCTTTAAAAGGTCGAAGCAATAAGATTCTGTTTTCAGAACCGGGACACAAGCTCTTCGAAACAGTGCAAGAAACCTAGTCACCGAAGCACAGGGAATTGTAGATGTTTTCAAGCAGCACTTCCAACAGCTGCTGAATGCGCATAATGTCGAGCAAGATAATGACGAAAGAGAAGCAAGACCAGTCAATGAAGACCCAGTCCCAGCCCCCAGCAGAGAAGAGGTAGAGAGAGCCGTCCAAAAGCTAAAAAATAATAAATCTGCTGGTTCGGATGACATACCCGAGGAACTCTTTAAACATGGAGTAAGTGTTTTGATAAACCGCATGCACCAGGTCATCAAGAATGTGTGGGAGGAAGAATGGCGACCCGATGTTATGCAAAAACTACCGTGGCATATCCCTGCTTGATATTGCATACAAAAACCTATCCAACGTACTGTGTGAGCGTCTTAAACCTTTCTACAACACAAATATCGGCACGTACCAGTGTGGCTCTAGGCCAGGCAGAACAACGCTAGACCAAATATTAACACTGAGGCAGATCCTGGAAAAGACCAATGAATTTCACCATCTTTTCATCGACTTTAAAGCTGGATGATAGCATCCACTGCCAAGAGCTTATGCTGGCGATGTCTGAATTCGGAATCCCGAAAAAACTAATCCAGCTGTTTCGCATGATGCTAAACAATACGCAGTGCAGTGTGCACATGGGTAACAGCTAATCCGAGGAGGGCACTATCTTCAACAAATCCACCCAGCTCCTAGGCTATGCGGACGGCATAGACATAATCGGTCGATCCAAGAGAGCTGTGCTTTAAGCCTTCACAGTTGTTGATCTTGAAGAGAATGAGCACAAAACAAAGTACATGTTATCAACAAACAAAGCAATATCTGTCCACCGCCTAGGACAAAACTTCACTGTTGTTAAGAAGTTTTCCTGACTTGAAACAAACATCAATCCCACGAACGACACCTTAGTGGAGATCACTCGAAAGAAAAAGTGTCTGCTATACAAAACTTTGATTTTACCAGTCCTACTCTACGGTGCCGAGTGCTGGAAGATAAGTAAAAAAGGGGAATTGATACTGGGCACTTTCGAAAGAAAAATTCTTCGACGGATTTTTGGTCCCGCATGCGACGATGGCGAATGGAGAAGAAGATACAACCGAGAACTGTAAGAGCTGTACCAAGAAAAGACGACTACATTGGCTCGGCCACATCGAGCGAATGGATGACAATGCTACAGCCAAGAAAGTCTTCTCAGCCCAGTTCAAGACGACAAGGAAGACCGAACCAACGGTATAGGGACCAAGTGACTGCGGATGCCAGAGAGGGAGGATCGTTCATGATGGAAGACTGCAGTATCTCAGGCTGAGACCCTTCATGGATTGTGAGCCGGATAAGTAAGTAGTATTTGAGTCAAAAATCAATTTTTACGTCTAGAACCTACTAACGTACGTTCTTTCTAAAAATCTTTATTTCCTCTCTAGGGACCTTGAAACGTCGAAAAATGTAAAAATTTTCAATTTGACAAATCGGGCCCATAACAATAACTTCCTATGGGAATTTAAAAAAATGTAATTAATTTTACCATAATCTTAACAGGTCCTATTATTCATTGTTTTTTTGTCGGTTACTTTGTCGTAAAAACAATGATGGACAGAACACTTAAAATCGCTACATAGAATGCAAACGGTCTTATGCAACATTCATCCGAATTCAAAATCTTTTTAGATCTAGAACATATCGATATTTGCCTGGTGTCCGAAACTCATTTCTCCAATGGGCAGAGTCTAGAGAATGTAATAGAAAACTATTCATGTTACCACGCTCCACATCCAGCTGACAAGGCAAGAGGTGGATCCACGATTCTTATAAAAGAAAGCTTAAAACATTATGAAGTAACCAAGTTTACTAGTGAAAATATGTAACAACTTTAAGTATTGGTATGAAAAAGAAAGAGTTTAAGATAGCAGCTATATACTCCCCACCAAGGCGCTCCCCGACAGAAGATGACTATACAGAACTATTTAATCGTCTTGGGCTTTCGTGTTGGTGGAAACTTCAAAGCGAAACACACCCATTAGGGTTCAAGACTTATATCAACAGAAGGCAAAAGACTTTTCCAAGCAGGTTGTAAATACAATTGCGAATTCCATTTCTCCAGGTCGCCAACTTACTGGCCTTCCGATACTAACAAAATAATAGACGCTATTGACTTTTTCATAGCTAAAGGAATCAAACGAAATCACATTAGCGTCGAAGGTAATTATGACCTGTCATCAGATCATACTCCAGTGATTCTATCACTAAGTGAATCGGAAGTACTAGAAAAAAGCTTGTAAGTAAGAAAAAAACTGGAGTGATTTTAGAGTACAGCTTTTAAGTTTTATAAATTTAAGATCTCCCATGGATACAATAGAGCAAATGACCATTAAGTGGAAAAATTTATTGCTGATGTGCAACAGGCCGCTGAAGAAAGTACTCCGACGTTTTCTAATAGAAGACAAAATGAAATAAAATATCCTTTAGAGATAAGAGACTTGATAATAGAGAAAAGAAGAGCTCGAAGGAAATGACAAAATACCAGATTTCCAGGTGATAAAACAACGTTTAACCGTAAAAGCAACAATCTTAAGAAACAAATTTGGAAATTCAAAAATGATTCACTCAGGACATTCCTAATGAATTTAACGACTGATGCTTCAACCGATTTTTCGCTATGGAAAGCAGCTAAGCGCCTGAAAAGACCGCAATTACAAAACTCGCCCTTGAAATCTCAAGATGGGAAATGGATCAGTAACCCGAAAGAAGAACCTAACCTTTTCGCTGAACATCTTGCGAATGTTAATAAACCATACTCATTAAACGCGGCTGAAAATAGCTTACACTTCGTTGATAAGATAGATGAAAGTGAAATATCAATTGTAAGACTTAATGAAATAAAAAGTATGTGTTTACATCAACTATCAAATAAAAAGTCACCAGGTTACGATCTAATTACTGCTCAGGTTATGAAAGAAATGCCATTGAAAGCCTTCATAAAACTTCAATATACGATATAATAAATGCATGCATGCAAGCACCGGTATGGCCTGCACCATTGGTAAATTGCTGAAGTAATTGTCATACCAAAGCAAGTTAAACCACCTACAGAAGTGACGGCTTACAGACCAATATTGCATTTTTTGAAAAACTACTTCTGAAGAGACTAAGTAAAATCATAGAAGAAAGAAGTTGAATCCCAAACCATCAGTTTCAGCATTAGAAGAAAAACAAGTATGTTCAGCTATTTTCTTAGATGTTGCTCAAGCTTTTGACAAGGTTTGGCATGATGGACTTGAGTACAAACTGCAAAGGGATCTTCCCAGGTAGTACTTTGAAATATTAATATCTTACATCTCATACCGATTGTTAAGAGTAAGGTACGATCAAGAATACTTGGAATTGAAGAAAATGGAAGCCGGTGTACCACAAGGAAGTGTCCTAGGCCCTACCCTTTATTTACTATACACAAGGGATATTCCAGTTGATAATCACACCATAATGGCTATTTTTGCAGATGATACTGCAATTTTGGTACTCGACAAAAGTGTCTCTAAGGCAGCAGTGAAACTACAAAATGCCGTCGACACAGTGAAAGCTTGGACCGAAAAATGGCGTATCAAACTCAATGAAACAAAATCTTCACATATAAACTTTACAAATAAAAAGATAAACAACATTCGAATATTCATTAATAATCAAGCTTTACCTTACGCTAATACGGCCAAATACCTTAGAATGACTTTAGATGCAAAGCTTAAATGGAAAGAGCTCATCAAAAAGAAAAAGAAGAACTAAACTTGAAATATAGAAAAATGTACTGGTTACTTGGTAACAACTCTGATTTATCAATCCAAAACAAAATAATGCTGTATAATCAAGTACTAAGGCCTGTTTGGACCTATGGAGTCCAATTATGGGGCTGTACCAAGAAAACAAATATCGAAATCATCCAAAAATTTCAAAACAAAGTCCTTCGTGGAAAAGTTAATGCACCTTGGTACATAAGAAATACCGATCTACATCGTGACTTACAAATAGAAATGGTTACAGAAGTTGTTAAAAATACGCTTTATCGCACAACCAGAGACTTCAAAGTCATACTATTTCTGAAATGGAGTCCGTTTTGAATATAAGAAACCATGTTCGGAGACTAAGAAGAACTAAGCCTCATGAGCTTATGGTCTAAAAAAAAAACATGGGAAAGTATTAAAAGTTTTAACTTCCCCCAAAGTGAATGCACAAAGTTAAAAAAGAAAGATCGGAAGTCGATCCTTCAAGATTTGTCCTGATAAAAAGGTGGTTTTAGTGGTTAAGAGTCCCACACTACTTGGTGTTGAATACTGCCAAGTGTCTTTTGAAGATTTCCTCCTGTCAAAAAAAAACTTTGGCGTATCCTTTTTTTTCTCGGTAGATAGAAATGATTTTTAAGTATTATTTTTTTCCTGAGTACTATTTACAATTAACGGGAATTCATTTTTTACTCATGAATATTAACACGTGTATTTTATTTTGGCTACAAGTCGTTTTAAGTTGGAAACTAATTAATTAAGGGCAGAATTTTCCTTCGAAAAGTTTTTAATCCTTGTATTTTTACTAATAAAAGTTTTAATAATGTTGTATTTATGCTAAAAATAAAAAACAAATTTAATTTTATACACAATTTTGGGAAAAATGGATTTTAAACAAAAAAATTTTAATAGAAAAACCTCAATTTTGTTAATTGTTACTTTCAATCAAGAGATTAGCTTTCTTTTTAATTCATTAAAATATGAATTTAAACTAATTTATTATTATTCCCTAATTAAATAAAATTTGCATACAACCAAATATAAATATTTAGAATTACTTTTTTCTGTTGAATTCAGATGATTTGAACAAAAAAAAACTAATATTTAATTATTCTTCAAAAATGTAGATATTTTAAATTTGTTTTTAGAAAACCATTTTTTTCATACAAAAAGTATTAATACAGCTTAAAACCTTTAAAAATTTTAAAAAGACGCAAAATCCTTCAATCTTTCCCCTTCATTACCTTCTCATTTTCAAAAACACACTTGTGTAAGTTTTCCGCTTGATCGATTTTCTATTTTTTTAGATTTTCACCTGAGAACCCACAAAATGAAAATAAGAAACACAAGACCTTCTTCTTATCTCTTATTTAGTTTCTTGTATAGACTTATTTTGAATTACTCAAAAATTAACTTCTCAATCAACCTCTAAGCCTTTTTCTTTTCATCCTTGAACAAAAAAAAAATCCATGTCCTGCAACAAATTGAAAAGAAGGAATTGTAAACCTACAAAGATTCAATCGTCAAATTTTCGTTGTACGTCTAAGGTTAAGTTGTTTCCTTCATCTTCTTCTGTGTAGCTCTGATGATGGCTATGGCTATCTTTTTACGTCAATCAAATTTTGGGTTAAAGTAACAAAAACAAAAACAAAAACAACAACAAAAATCTTTCTTCATCGTTTTCTCACCCAATATAGACGAGTATCAGCGCCTTCCTATCTTTCATCGGTCTATACATAGTTATAACATTTAACAAGTCTTCCCAAAAGTCTCTGTAAACCTAACTCCTATCTACCGCACATCGATTTGTAGGAGAGTTCATTTTTGAGGATATGTACCTAAGATCCTGAAGAAAGACCGCCATTACTTTGATATCTTAAGAGCGGGGTCTATATCCTCTGAAATGAATCCAAATCCTGAATTCTAGCAGTTGGTCGACTGACCGACCAAGCGACCGACCGGCTTTCAGCTTTGATACATATAATATTGATTGGATATCAGGACTATCGAGATTATCCTTTATCCTCATTTGACATTTTAACCCAATCACCCAGAAACTCTGTGCTGTCCGGGTTGGTGTTATCCTCCTTCTAGGTCATATTTTCGCCTCCGTATCTACCATCAACCATTTACCATCTACAACACCGCATACACCACCGCTGGCTGCTGTTCCTTTCCCCATTTACGTGTTGAACATCAATCAATCAATGGTCCTCCACTTTGTTGACATCTTTTATAATTACAACTGAAGATGACAGCATGAAAAGGGTTCCCTTTCACCTCCCATAACTATGAGGTTTAGTCGCTGCCATCATAATAATGAAGCCAAACAGATACCAATACAAAGGCGATATGGTGATGACGCTGAGCTACCCTTACCCATGACTTGACGATATACACAAAGTCCTTTCTCACTATTAATTATAAAACTGTACACAAGACAGCGGGAGCTAAGCACAAAAGACACCCATTATGGAGTTTTAAGCAGGAGCAAGAACAGAAGCAGGATAAAAAAAATGGGGACGAGCGCTGCAGTCCTGTCTGTCATTCTGGTAATTAAATCCTTTTTTAGGGAATTAGTTTAAGGACTTAAATAATGTTGTCGTCGTCGTTGTAGTTGTTGTTGTTGTAGATATTTTAAGGACCTTCTATCCCTGTAAATAAATCCATTAGTTTATTTTTGTTGTTTCTGACCTATTTGTGCGTAAAAATCGAGTGAAAAAATAATGTATTAACGTTTCAACAAGAACAACAAAACCAAAGAAAAAACAAAAAAAATATCCTTTTTGTGAATTATAGCAAAGCACGTTATGTTATGTGCTCCTTTAGTTTATTGAGTTGAAAATGTTTTATGGTTTTGTATGAAAAATGTGCGTATATGTCATTAATTTTAACTAAAAGAATAAACGATATTAAGGCACAGCTCAATAAAGAAACGAACGAAACAAAATCGTTTGTCAGTTGTTATGTTTTATGTGTAAAGAGTGTGTACACTGCCATTTGCCGTTAGAAACATACACATATGTTCATGTATATTTTCTATGAGTTCTTTTACTTAAGTATAGGTACATTATAAAGTACACATAGATCATGAACAGATTGTTAGAAATAAATTGAACTTATTTATTTCTTTTATTTGATTTATGATCTTAACAACATAAACAAAAAAAAATATTAACTCATAGAAGTATAGAAAATGTTTAAAATAATGTTCTTAATTTGTCAATTCAGTACAAATAATGTACACAAAATCGAAAAATTAACAAAATAGAATTACAGTTGATTTACCAAGCAGCCATATGGATGACTACATCGCACGTATTTGTTTTTATAGTCACATTAACTTGGAGCTTTTGAAATTTTTCATACAAAATGTGGATTTAAATACCAGCAAATCCTTAAACCCTTAAAATATAACTAAGCCAAAAAACGGCATAGGGTAACGGGTACATTGGTTGGCACCCCTAAGCATTTTTTCACTTTAAATTGTGAATTGATCTGTCATTTAAAGAGTTTGGAATATGTTGAATATGTCAAATTAAAATTTAAAGAGTTTCTTACCTGAAAGTAATTAGAAAAAATGTTTATTAGAAAGGAATTTAATAAAAATATCAAAATAGGAAAAGCCAGCCGAATGTACAATTATTGGCTCCTTTAAAATTGAAAGAAATAAAACTGTTTTTCATGTAAATTTTTATCAAGGTTTAATAAAAGACACTTTATTATAACAAAAATACTTCATTCAAATAAAAATGAGACATTTCAAAAAATGTTTCAGTCTGCATAATAAAAAAAAAGTATTATAAAAAAAACTGCTGATTAAATGTATTCAAAAAATGGTTATTAATTTATAAAAACTAACAAAAATAAAAAATTCGTATATAATATTATTCTCTTATTTCCAAAATGACATTTAACATTTAACATTTTATTTTATTTTAAATACATTTGAAAATTATTTTTTTTTAAACAAGCAACAAAATAATGGCAGATAATCGATGTTACGCCTATTAGACATTTAATGTGGTACTCCCTCTTACACTTTGAGCATCTTATGCCACAATTATCAGTTTTTGTCATACATTTTGTGCAGATAAAGCACACCTGCCCAGTGCATACTTTGTTGTTTCCAATGTCTTCAGTCTGAAAATAAGTTTCGTATGTGTTTTCCAGACTTTGGTGGGCTCATGTTTACAACATTTTCTTGACTTACTTCATCATAAATGTCCAGCAGCATTTGTTTATCGGGAGAGTTTCAGTAGCAACCAATTCATTGGAGCTCATTGTTTCAAAAGGCGACCTTTTTGGAGGGGAAAGAGGTGGAAGATGAGCCGAAGAACAAGAAGTCACAGTTTCCGAGGGAAATGTTTTTTTAGGGGTGGCAGCATTTGTTTTACTTTAGGTTTTTCTTAATTTAACTAAAGCTTTAGCTTCTTTTTTTTCGAGCCTAAGGGCTTTTCTTTTTCAATCCTTTGTTTCCCTTCTTTTTTCTTTTTTTCCTGTTCAATCCATGTGAAGTTGGTAATAACAAAACTCTTATTAGGTTTTTGCGGTTTTATACCTTTGCGTAGTGGTGTTTTAAGCCAGTCTAAAAAATCGGTTACTTCTATAAGAACAGAATTATTTTCATTTATTTCTGCATTGGAATTTGAAGCATTAACATTTAAAACGTCGATGTCGTCTTCAGCAAACAAAAATTCGTTGATTGCGCTAATGTCCACCAATTCTGGTAAGTCCGAGCTTTGAGGATCAGTTTGTACTCCGCTAATTACAAATATTTTTTTTCTTCGACACGTTTGAAAACGTTCATCCTAAAAAAAGTTTAAAGTGAATGTATCTTTGAGACATCTTCGCTGTTCTTGTCATCCAAATTGAATTTTTCTAGTTGACCAACCTTTTCTTTGCCAATTATGTCGCAAATACTTTCAAACGCGTTCGTTTGAACTTGTACAGACTGTTCTTGATTGTTATAGGGGAAATTACTCCTTCGTAGACATTTAGAAAAACGAATGGCATTTTTTGGCCGTATCCCCATGTTTCGGGAATGCTTTGCCGAATTTCATCCTTTATTCTCTTAAAAGTATAAATTATCATCGGAGGAAACATTGATCCTAAAGCGTTGAAAGAAAACATTACTGTTAAGTTTGCCTTCGCTTGACATCTTTCGATTTCATAAATATTTCTAGCTCCCTTTACCGCTAGAACAGATTTAGCTTACGGACAGAGTAGAAAATTTGTTTGTGTTATCTCCGTTGAATACCCGACTAATGTCTTCAAGAATTGAAAAAAATTGTTTTTGATTAGGTAGTCCTGTATGGAGTCAACCAAATCAGACACATTTGCGCTAGACTATGAGACAGGATCAACTGTTCTAAAGATCACAGAAGGATAACATTTTAAAAAGGATCTGAACGACCCTCTTCCATTCATTAAATCGCTTCCGAATGAGTTTCTCTTTTATTTTGTTTCAGGAACTCCTGCACAGCATAAAAGAGATCCTCCTTTCGTTTAGGAAATTCTTTTTTTTGACACACTTTTAACCAATCAACAGTTATTGATTCCTCTGCTTCTGTTAAAACAGTTTTTGGTCCGGGACGTGTCTTCGAAAAATTGGAGCTTAAACGAAATTCTAACGTAGATCTGGGCACGTTGAACTTTAAAGAAGCTGTTTTTTTTGGATATAAAGCCTATTCTTATTTCCGTGAAAGCTTGCTGGATGTTTTCTTCTCCATAATTCTGCCTTTTTTCCCAATTTTTTAAACTGAAATTTATAACGGTTACATTATAAATTTATGAATTATTGGAAGTGCCAATAATTCTTATCCCAGTGCACGAATTGTTGGCACCCCCTGCCAATAATTGAACCACTACTTTATATTTGACCAATTATTGGCATTCCTATTTTTAGCAAATTAAACAACTTTTTTTACAAAAAAAATGGTTGAAAATATTTAATTTATTAAATTGTTATACAAATAAACAGAAAACTTCATCTAAAAACTGGAAAAATAATAAAAAATGAACTGTATTTCAAGCACTTTTTCACGAATTTAGAAGGTCTTTACTCTTTAACTGACAAAAACGAACTGGGAATGAATTAAATTTGAACAAAATGGAGAATAGTGGAGGAATTAGTAGTTTTGGTGAAATTACTTATTTCATGAAAGGTGCCAATAATTAGTACAAAAATCGGGGGTGCCAACCATTGTACCCTTTACGCTATCATTTTTTAGGAAAACATTTTTTGTAATAGTTTGCTACAAGTATGAATTCCAAAAACACTTTAAGAACAGATTATATAAGAATAAATTAGAAGGAATAGAAATAAAAGTTTATAGCAAAATTTTATGTTTTCAGAATTTTTAGAAATTTATTTCATTTTTGAATAACTTGTCAAACAAAATAGTTTGGAGTTATCGTAATTTAAATGACGTCTTCTTAGCAATTACTATGCGGATAAAATTCAATACTAAGTACATTTTATTTAAATAGTTACAGTTTTTATACAAGAAATAGAAACCAATTTTGGATATATAGAATTCTTGAAAATGGGAAACAAATCTGAAAGTTTTTATCCTCCTGGGTCCTGGCATAGATGTCATTCCGATTGAATTCTACAAGAATTGTACGAAACCGTTTAAAAATCATATTCTGGCTTATTTCAACAAACTTTATGAAAATTCTTTTGTTCCGAAGAACTTCAACAAAGCGGTTATATTCGTAATCTTCAAAAAAGGAGAAACCAATCAGCCAGAGAACTATAGAGAAATCTAGATTCTCAACTCTCTAAAAAAAGATTCTTACTTCAATCATTTATAAAAAGTTGACGGAATGGATTGAGAACAAGGACCGGTTCAACTTTTTCCAGGCAGCATTTCGATCGCGTTTCTCAACGCAAGGCCATTTATTCGCTCTGCCATGTATTCGCTTTGGCAAGTATTGCCAGGAGATCAATTGAGCAGAAAAATAAATTATATGCCTGTTTTGTGGATTTTAAAGCAACCTTTGACAAGGTAAATAGAAATGCCTTGATGGACAAATTGTCATCCTTGTCATTATCATCATCATTTCACGTCAATTCTTAATGTTTTATTTCAACTTTCTTGACTCATCTACTGCATCAGTGTGGGACTGAACTAAATTCTCTAAATGGTTTGAAACAACATCAGGTGTCCCACAAGGGTGTATATTTAGTCCGATATTATTCGCATTGCTTATTAATGACGTTTGTGATGTACTTAAAGGTGGAATACTCTTTGCGGGTATACTAATTAAAGATTTGCTCCACGCCGACGATTTAGTTTTCCATCTACCCTTCAGTTGCAAATCAACAAACTTACAATTCTTAATGTTTCGAAACACGTGAAAGAAAAAGGCAACGAAGCTAAAGTAACTCTTAATTTGATGTGGCTTAAGTTTTACTCTAACCAAAAAAATCGATCTTAAATCGAAATATCATATTTTTCAAGCAATTGTGAACTTCTGCATGTGCTACGGTACCCAAGCTTTTGGATATTTACTACTGGTGGAGTTTGAAGCCGTACAAAGGTATTTCTTCAAACGCTTGTTCAGATTGCCTTCTTCAACGCCCAATTTACTATATATGTAGAGTCTGGAATGACACCACTTTACATTACAAACCTTTAAAGCAATTCAGAGAACATATTGATAGTTATAAGGAGGGATGAAAGAAGTCTTAACAAATCCATAATGACAAAGCTTATGCAAACAAATGCTTCCCCGTTTAAGGAATGAAACCAGATAGCTTCTTCAAATGGCAGTGATCTTTTATTTTTTGAGTCCAATTTGAATCAATGGCACACCATGTTCAATGATCAGTGAACATCTTTCAAGAGCCTCAACGACATTATAAAGAAATGTGTACGGTAACCTCAACCACCAAACCACATCACAGGCTAATTATTTCAAAAACGAGTTTTCTTCTGAGGCTATTAGTTACATATTTAGGGCCCAAATCGAAATACTGAATCTTAAATCTATGGCGCATCGAACTGATCTTCCACAAATCAGTAGCCTTTGTAACACCGGAGAAGCAGAAGACATCACCCACTTCTTTGCATCGTGTCCTCTACTCCAAGAGATTCGATGACCGTATTTCGAACTGAGTTTTGTTCCCCCAACTTGGCTCTATGAAATTATTAATGGAGATTTAAGACGGTCAACTGTCTATAGATACTGCAAACATGCTCATAATTACCGCAACAGTTTTCTATAGCTCTAAAACCAGTTATTGCAATTGAAGGTTCAAACAAAGTTTCCTAGTTAATATTTGTTGTTTTAAACCATGTGAAATTTAACGACTATTAAGAAAATGCACAAATAAGTGTCAGAAATTCAGAAAGCCTTCATATGTGAGTAACTCAGAGCTGAAAGCTGAAAATAAAAAATCACACATAGAAAAACCTGGAGTTTCTGTAATTTTTATAAATACGATGAAAACTCAAACAATGCTCAGTTTAATATTGAACTCAATACACCACTTAAAGAAAACCTAAGTTCTCATTTTCAAATGTCATTCAAAACATTTTAAGAAAGCTAAAGTAAAATGTGTTACTAATATTGGTAAATAACACCCCTTGAATATTTTTCTTGACTTAATTAAACCTTACTGAACACAGTGATTCTTTTCGTTGCTTATATAATTTTGACTGCAGAAGAGCTTATTTCCAGTTGTTGTCTGAAGATTCAACCATTTCTGGAATTGCTGATACTTTAGCATTTTCTAATATTAACAAAGCAGTTTCAAATTTGTATAAAATCTTTAATAATTGTTTAGAAAAAATGTATCTTTTAGGAAATCAAGAAATACAAACTTTAGCCACCCTGGGTACACAAAAGAGTTGCGTTTTCTTCGTAAAAAAAGAAATAAGGCATTTAAAACTTATCTCAAGACTCTGTCTCCAATCAACTTCTCTCTTTATGTTGAACTTTGTAACGAATTAAAGTCTCTTTCTATATTTGTGTATGTTCTTTATGTTACTGATATGGGCTGGGCACCTCTCTGAAAGAAAATCCTTTAAAATTTTGGAAACTTGTAAACTTAAAGAAAAAATCAGGTCCAGAATCCAGTTAACTTCACTTACAAAATCCTTTTGTTAGATAAAACTGTTGATATCTGTAACGATTTCGAAACAAATTTCCGTGAATCATTTGTTAATAGCCCTATAGAAGTTGATGAAGTATATTTTCATAATCTTCACTCCTTTCCCCAAACTAGCTGTAGTCACATCCTTGTGCTACAGAGTACGGTCCTTGATCTTTAATCCGCGTTGAATGATGACTGCTCAGCTGGTCCCGATGGTGTTCCCCCGATAGTATTAAAAAAGTGTAGTTCATATTTAAACTTTATCTTAAAACAGGCAAATTTCCCAGCATATGGAAAAAGTCATTTCTAACACAAATTTTCAAGAAAGGTAACAAGGCAGATATAACAAACTACAGGCCTATTGTAAAGCTTTCTTCCTTTCCTAAATTATTTGAACAAGTTGTTAGTGGAAGTGTAGCATTTTTAGTAAAAATCTCATTTGCAAACAGCAACATAATTTTGTGAGAAAAAGATCAACCGTTACAGATCTCCTTAAATTCTCAAATATATGTTCAAAAGCTTTATAACAAGGTTATGAAGTTGACTGTGTAAACACTGACTTTTGTAAAGCTTTTGAACAACTAAGAAACGGAACTATTTTATTCAAACGTAAAGCTCTTGGTTTTCCAATATTTTTCTTAGCTTGGACTAAATCATACCTTGAAAACAGATCCTATGAGGTAAAATTTAGAAATTGTCATTCTGAACCCTTTGTTGTTCAATCTGGTGTTCCCCAGGGAAGTTATCTTGACCCTTTTCTATTCATCCTATCTATTAATGATGTATCATCATATCTACGCTCAAGTAAAGTTCTTATTTTTGCTGGCGAGTCCACCTAGAACGCTGTCGCGTCTCCACATTTAAAGATTTAAGTCTTCATTTCTGTTCGAACTTAGAATTTACACATCACATTAATTTTATTGCTAATAAAACAAGTTTTATGCTTGGTTTTATAAAACGCTGAGCAAAGGAGTTCAATGATCCCTATGTTACTCTTTCTTTGTACAATTGTCATGTTCGTCCTCATCTCGAAGATAGGGACTCCCTATTAAAAAAATCATAAAAAACGTATTAAATCAATTCAACATAATTTCATTCCCTTTGCCGTAAAGGGTCTTCCTTGGGAAGATCCTTATGATCTGCCTCCCTATGAACATCGTGTTCTGCTTTTTCAAATGCAATCTCTCCATCAAAGTCGTATTAATAATGACTTTTTTTTTCATCAACTCATTAATGGTGAAAATAAAACAAACCTTATTTGAAATACGATAGAAACAGTCTAAGTTTTCAAATCCTATTTTGACTAAAAAGTCATTTTTCAATTATATCTTCATTAATGTTTTATGTCGTAGGTACTTGAAATATTTTAGATAATTTTAAATGGTGGTTTAATTTTGAAAGCCTGATTTTGAAAAAAAAAAACAAAAATTAGTAAGCAAACTATTGTCATATCTTTTTATTATATTATTATATATAGTAACAAAATATCGGGCAAATTGCCGCCAAGTCCTCGGTGGCACAGCCCCATCCGGTGGTCCAAATTTTAGATGACACTGAAGTATAATTGAGATTCTATGCACTGCCGAATCTTGAATCGTTGCTGGCTTATCTTAGCGGCCAATTGACATAGCCACCACGTGAGATAACACGGTAATTGTATTTGATGCACCAAGAGCCATTGTTTTGTTAGTTGTGTGGTAAGTGGCACCTTCTCGTCCTTCCACATATCGTCCGCATTCATATTTTCCAATTCGGGCCATACAAATTTTGTACAAGCATGCACTGGTGTTTTTACATCTTCTAAAGACCCGGTTTTCTTAATTGTTTGCCTTTTCGGATTATACACTCTTTTGGAAGACTAAATTGACCAAACAATTACGAAGAGTTGGTCTCTTGTGTATCTTTCCGTGTTTAAAATTGAGAAATGTCAAATGAAATGGAAGAAAAAACTTTAAATTTAAGTCTGGTGTACATTCAACACCTCTTCTTCAAACTTACCCGCCCTTCATTAGAAAAAAGAGGCTCTAATCCAACTCACACTGATAACTACCCATTTGTGTCTTTTTAAAATGACCAAAATTGTCATTTGAGGAATTTGAAACCGATACGGTAAATCTACCAATTTGTTTTGGCACCATTTTCTCTCAATGTTATGAATCCAGGTTCTAAGGACCTTGAAACGTCAAAAAAATGTAAAAACTTTTAATAAGTTTTTTTTTTTTAAGTATATACAAAAGATAACACAGATTTAGACTGACTGGCGTTCCCCTTCGGTACCAAACTTCTAAAAGAATGCAATCTCTTGTGAATGCAATCAGAGATTATAAAGATTGCTTTAGTTGTTCTTCTAAAAAGGACTTAAAAATAATAAAAATAGTGGAATTTAATTACAATAATGCATAAGGTCTGAAAGGATAGCAATCAATTGATTGCACTCAAATGATTGGTGAAAAAATAATGGACATTTTTTAAATGATTGCAAAGTTTAAAGTTCTTATCTCTAAGTGAATCCAATGAATGATTTGTAATGAATGCATTCACGAAAGATTGCGTTCTTTTTCGAGTTTGAGTACCGAAATGGAAACACCGTCAGTCCAGTTTTTCTATCTTCTTTATCAACTTCTGTCGAGTTTTAGCAAATGTTAGTATTAAAAATTATTTAATTTAGCTCGATTCTCTTACCAATCTAAAATATATTTCTTTAATCGAATATGTTTTCCAATCTTATTGACATGAATGTGCTGCACTTATGTTTTTAGAGCTTAATTCCCAAATTATGAATTGTTTGAAAAAGAATTTTATAACTTTTTTAAAATCTATTTTTTGAATTGTTCTACAACTAATTTAGAAAACCAGTTTTCAGATTAATTTGTAGAAGAAAAAGTCTCCAATTTATTTCCTCGTATCTTGAATGCCAATTTTTTCTTTTCTGAAATCTTGAATCATAATCTTTCAATTGTTTCTTTCAAAAACCCAGCTTATTGTTTAATTAGACTAATTAAGTGTTTAGAATTATTTTCTTTTTGCTGAAATATATAAGGAAGTCTTCCTAAAAACTACGTTCCTTCAAAAATAAGCATCTCCACTTTTACACTTTTTTTGAATCCTTGAACCTAAACTTAAAATCACGATACTATTATACTATCTTTTAAATTATTCACTAAAGTCTGGTTGTATTTGTATAAATCCTCTCATAAGTCCTTATGATGAGTGCAAACCTCTAAGGACAACAAAACCATATCATGTACAACAAAAAATACACCCAAAAGCAATTGTTTTCTTTTTTTTATTATTAAATAAAAAAAGTTCCTTGGCCTTTAATCAATACACAATAACATACACAAACACCTAAACAAAAACACAAACACACGTTGCTTCTTTTTCTTAATAATTTAGTCCCAAAGAGCAATTACTTTTCCTTCTTATAGCAAGCCAAAGGAAAAAGGGGAATCCTTCATGTTCAGGTTCACATTCAATTTGTCCCAAAACGAAATATAAACTTAACGAAAGTTCGTCAGAGTTTTCGAGTTTTCATCTTATACACACACACTCCTTGGATTATGCAATCGTTATTTTGTTTGGTTGGGAAAAAAGTCCTTTAGCAACATTTTCGTTCGTCGAGCAACATTTCGAAATTCCAACTGCGCAAGGACTTAAATATTGGTATAGGCATACAAAAAATTGAACCGTATTCCTAGGTATATAATGCAGCAATTTTCAACCGAAATCAGCTTGTTATAGGTCAGTGTATGATGTGAGTTCTTTGGAAATGGCTCGAGAGGGAATTTTTGGGCAAAATACCTTTAGTCTCAAAATATCTTCCTTTTTTTAAACATATAAATAAAAATAAATTCCTTAGATGTTTGGCTTTGACCTTAATGATGGCCAAGAATAATCAATAAAAGTAAGCGTTTTGATAAAATATCAGATGAAATTTTTGACATAATACAAATTCTGATATCCTGCTTCTTTCGTCCTTTTGTTGTCCTTTTTTTTTCATCCTAATTTTTATAAATACACACAATCCAAAACATGTGTATATCAAAGTTATTGGGTGAAAAGAATGAAAATGAATATAATAAAACACCCTCCTCCCCCAACCATCTTTTGATGATGATGAAGAAGGAAAGGAGGGAAACCCATGTACGAATGCATGAGAGAAAGGACTCATAAATGTTGACTGACAGCTGCAAATTATAAGTCATGAATCGAATATTAATGATTAATTTTAGTGCGAGCTTGATTTTTGTTTGTCTGCTTCCTGTTTTGAGGTTAGGTTTGGCAGAAAATTTAGTTTTATTTTTTTATCGACCTTTATTCCGGGGAAATAAGGCAATTATAGGAAAAAAGGAAATATGTTTATATGTAGATACGAAAATGTATTTATGTAGATACAAAATTTAATGGTTATAGGTTTTTGTTAGGTTCATTGAACTCATATTTCATTGCATTTTGATTGAGTATATTTGCTTAAGAA
>NC_079149.1:131406886-131449973 GCF_945859685.1 Eupeodes corollae
AAGACGTTGATCCTTACAGACAACCTAAACATTTTAAATGGAATCAAAGATGTCAACAACTTTCGCATGGCGTCAACATCGTTTTAGCCTGGGTTCCAAGTCATGACAGCATAAAAGGTGACGAAGCAGCAGATGTATCAGCTAAGGAAGAGAGTCGCTGTGCATTTTTTAAAGATTTGCCTAACATTCCCTTTCTAATGCGAAAAATCTTCAACAATATTGAAACGGATGAACTAACTGCTTCATAAGATAATTTCCTACGGAATTATCGCACAACCCGACTCAGAGTTCCCTACAACAAGGATTTTTCTAGGACAGAGTGTATACAACTTTTAGAGTAGGAAAAACTTATTTTTGAAGTCAGCACTTCTACAACTATAAACCTTGCGAAGAATGCAAAAACTTTAAAGAAATCCTACCTGCCTGGCACATTCTAGAAGATTGCCCAATTTCACGCCAAATCCCGAACACTGCTTCCTCAAAAAATAAACATCTAAATATTGCCCAAATTCTTGATCGCTCAAACACAAGTTCCTTGAAGCTATCAAAAGAAGCCACAACGAAGCACAACAAATTTAAAGAAATTTGAAAATTAAAAAGAGGCTGGGATGCGACCCACACTGATAACTTCCCATCCCGTCTGTCGATTTGTCTTGCTTAAAAGTTTGTCTTTATGTACTCGTATCAATTTTTACCAAATTTGCGTACTCTTTTTGTAGATTTTATTTTTTATATGAAAAAACGGACTGTTGGATTTTTATATTAAAATTACTGAATATCGAAAACAATATTTTCTGTGAAATAAAATAAGTTTCAAGCCAATATTTTTAAGTTTTGAAAAGCTATTTGAGCCGAAAGTAAATTTTTACCAAGTTTTAGTATTGTTTTTATTTTAGAGTTTTATTTTTTGTAAAAAAACTGTCATTTCGATTTTTTGAAAAAATTTTAATAACAATATTTCTTATGAGATAAAATTTCTTTAAAGCCAATACTTAAAATTTTTAAAGAGATATTTGAGTCGAAAATCAATTTTTACCAACTTTTATACATTTTTTTAGGTTTTTATTTTTTGTAAAAAAACTGTCAATTCGATTTTTTTCAAACTTTAATTGAATGTTGACAGCAAGATTTTTTGAAAGATAAAAGTAAATTAAAGCCAATATCTCAAAGTTTTTAAAAGATATTTGAGTCGAAAATCAATTTTTACCAACTTTTATAAATTGTTTTTTTAGGTTTTTATTTTTTGTAAAAAAACTATCAATTCGATTTTTTTCAAACTTTAATTGTATGTTTACAACAAGATTTTTTGAAAGATAAAAGTAAATTAAAGCCAATATCTCAAAGTTTTGAAAAGATATTTGAGTCGAAAATCAATTTTTACCAACTTTTATAATTTTTTTTGTTTAGGTTTTTATTTTTTGTAAAAAAACTATCAATTCGATTTTTTTCAAACTTTAATTGTATGTTGACAACAAGATTTTTTGAAAGATAAAAGATAATTAAAGCCAATATCTCAAAGTTTTGAAAAGATATTTGAGTCAAAAACCAATTTTTACCAAATTTTATAAATTATTTTTTTTAGGTTTTTAGTTTTTGTAAAAAAACTATCAATTCGATTTTTGTCAAACTTTAATTGTATGTTGACAACAAGAGTTTTTGAAAGATAGAAGATAATTAAAGCCAATATCTCAAAGTTTTGAAAAGATATTTGAGTCGAAAATCAATTTTTACCAACTTTTATAATTTTTTTTTTAGGTTTTTAGTTTTTGTAAAAAAACTATCAATTCGATTTTTTTCAAACTTTAATTGTATGTTGACAACAAGATTTTTTGAAAGATAAAAGTAAATTAAAGCCAATATCTCAAAGTTTTGAAAAGATATTTGAGTTGAAAATCAATTTTTACCAACTTTTATAAATTTTTTGTTTAGGTTTTTATTTTTTGTAAAAAAAACTGTCAATTCGATTTTTTTTCAAACTTTAATTGTATGTTGACAACAAAATTTTTTGAAAGATAAAAGTAAATTAAAGCCAATATCTCAAAGTTTTGAAAAGATATTCGAGTCGAAAATCAATTTTTACCAACTTTTATAAATTTTTTTTTTAGGTTTTTATTTTTTGTAAAAAAAACTGTCAATTCGATTTTTTTCAAAATATTTCAGAATGTTGAAAATAATATTTCTTATAAGATAAAATAAAATTGAAGCCTTAATTTCAAGTTTTTGAAAAGATATTTGAACCGATATTCAATTTTTACGAACTTTGAGTAATGTTTTTTTTAGATTTTTATTTTTTATAAAAAAACTGTTAATTAGATTTTTCTCAAAATTTTATCAGGTGTCAAAAACATTATTCTTCGTTGCACAAAATTGTTTTAGAGATAAAATCATATTTCAGTCGTAAAATTTTGGAGGTGACAAATTTTTTTTTTCAGTTTTATTGAATTAAAAAAAAAAACCGTTATATTGATTTTTTTCAAAAAATATACCTGTTTGGTATCACGTTACAATCTATTATATAAAATTTAATTCAAGTCTCTAGCGTTTTTGGTTCGTAAGATATTTAGGGTTAACCAAAATTTTCACCATTTTTTCAAACTGCTATAGTAAAAAAACCACCCACCCAATTTTCTTGAGTGCCCTTTCTGCATCTTTCTGCCTTATTATCTGTATAACAAAATTTATTTGAAGTCGATATCTCTTCTGGTTCTTGAGCTATGGACAACGAAAAAAACGTCGCGAACGTACGGACGTACGGACGTACGGACGTACAAACGTACGTACACACGCACGCACAGACATCTTTCTAAAAATCTTTTATTTCGACTCTAGGGACCTTGAAACGTCGAGAAATGTAAAAATTTTCAATTTGACAAATCGGACCCATTACAATAACTTCCTATGGGAAGTTAAAAATTATGAAAATACTAAAAAATTAATTATTCTCTTATTATAGATACGTATAAATTCTATTTCTAAACGGCAATGGCCTTGTTACATGAAACCTTCTATTTAAACAATTTATTTTGTAACTTATTTTTTGATAAATATATAAATAAATAAAAAAAATATTTTTCAATGTGAAAAATGGTCGGACTTAGATGAATATAAAAACAATAAGGCACGTTATTGCCCAACAACTAGAAAACTATAATTAAACAATCTTCAACAAAAAATAAGGACCCGACTTTTCTCAAAAATGTTTGTTGATTTAAACTAATGTACAAAATTTATAAATGTAATAAGTTGTTGCGAATCATTTTTTTTAATTAATTATTTCAATTTTTTAAAATGTGGTTTTGGTTAAAGTTGTATTCATCCCTTAATATGATTTCTTTCTTTAACTAACCGTCAATATTTACGTACATTTTGAAACAATACTGTCGTAATTTTGCTATAAATGATCAAAAGCCAAACATTTTAATTTTAAAAGAGAACAAAATTGACTCAAAAAATCTCATTATGTAACTATTTAAAGTTCAAAAAATAGAATATTTGTTTATTTGAGTTGTAAACACACGTTTTATTATATTTATTAAAAAATTACTAGAAAATACTTATACTTTCGAAACAATACGAGGTTATGGTCCAGTCAATGAACGAAAAAATTGCCGAGCTCTAGCGGCAGTTAAGAGAAACAAGGAGATTGTTTCAGCTTTTCACGTTTATCTCGAAAGTAGTATCAAAAAAGATGTTCCTCAAAATTAAAGCTGATTAAATTTAATAAGCAATTTTTTTTTTCGTATTTGTTATAGTTTATAAAATAACTCTAGCGGCAGTGAAAAGAAACATACAGTTTTTTCAGGTTTTCGGGCTTATCTTGAAAACTATTTGTCGTATCAAAAATTATGTTCTACAAAATTAAGGCTTCTTAAATTTTCTAAAGATTTATGATATTAATTTGTTTGTACTTGTTTTAGTTTGTAAAATAACGTTAAAAACTGAAAAAATCTCCATGTATCTCTTAATAGCTGCTAGAAGTCATGTCGGATTCTTGGGCACTTTTTTTGGTCATCACCAGACATCCCGTAGTAAGTGTGCCAAGTGCCAAAACTGTTGGATTTTTTTAGAGCCGAAAACCTTTATTAACTTGACTATTAACTTGAAAAAATATTAGTTATGAAAAAAAGTCAGAAAACTTTGAGCCATCATTCCGTTCTTGCAACAAAACGGTAATTTTCTGAAATTTTTCACGAATCATAGAAACCGAAAGCTCGTTTTTAAAACGCTGAATAGCTAAACCACGACTTTTCGAGCAAAAATAATCCGATACCTAGTACGTATTGTAAGTTTCAATACAGGATGAAGTTAAACTGTCGAAATGATTTTAAACTCGCCATAACGGTAATTATTCGTCATAAGTTTATCTGTTCTTTAAAATAAATCAAGCTTTAAAGAGCTTTTAAAGGACTTGAAATATAACTTTAAAATTTGTATGAGCTTAAAAGAGCTTATTTGTTAGGCTTTTAAAAATGTATCAAACTTTTTGACGAAACAAAATACGGATGTTTTTAGTGCCATCTACAAGAATAAATACGTTACACCTAGAACTTGTCGTAAGAAGTGTTCGCTTAAAAAAGCTCATTTGTTTGTTCTTATCCAATACAAGAATCCATATTTAAGCTCTCTTATATTTTGGAAAACACATAAGCTTTTTATATTTTAAAAAATGTTAAACTTTTCTCTCCCACATTTCAAATAAGCCCACAAATTTTTGTTTATATTTTTTATAATGTTGAAATAATTCTCCCACTCAACTTGCCACCCCAAATCCCTTTTGTTTTAAGTGAATAAAATCAAACAATAAAATTCGAGCAAGAGTATTTTAATTTTAACTCTTCCTCATTTTCACAATTAATTTGAATTAAATTGTTTACTGAGGGAGGTTGAAGGTTTTGTGACTCCGTTGCCGCACGTTGGTATTCCACAAAGCTTTGGCCACACAATTTATTTAATATTATGGTTGCCATTTAGGTTTCAATTATATTTTATTATTTTTTATTTTTTAATTTGGCAGTGGTTTCAGTTGTTCTTAATTTGAATAACGAATTAATTAAAGGTGGCGGCGTAAATATGAAGAAATGAGCAACACAGTAATAAAAGGTAGGTACAGGAAAACCCTGATTTTGCTTTTTTTGGTAATCCTAGTTGGGTAAGGTACCTTCCCGCCTATGAGTATATTAAAAACTGAATAATTTTCAAAACCATGTTGTTCGTTAGCATTTCATTTGTTCAGCTTATAACCCCCTAAAATTATAATGTGAGGTAGAATTTTAACTGGTAGAGAGAAATCAAAAAATAAAAACAAATGTAAAATTTAAAAGGTTTTGAGGGGGCTGTGGTTTTGGTGTTGGCAGAAAACAATGATTTCACTTCTGTTGAAAGATTAAAATGGTCCACATCAGAAAAGGGCCGACTTCCAAAATGGCTAATACAATATTGTTTTGGGTGAAAGGGTATAGGTTGAGATAACAACGACGACGAAAATAATTAATTGGAAAATCGTAACTTCCATTTTTGATGATGGCTTCTCGAGGCATTAGGTCAATTTTGTTTGTTTAACATAGTGTTTTTTTTTTGGTGTCATACCTCAGCCTTATACCCATAATTAGAAATTGGGGTTTTCGAAGAGAGAGATTTTGGTTTAATAACTTTGATTTAATTTTATTTAGAAGTTTAGATTGGGGAACACCTCAATTGGTATTTCTTATAGGTTTGAGGCAAAACAAAAAGTGATTTAATTTCAAATTTCCAAAAATCTAAAAATAGTGATGAATTAAATGAATTTAAATTGTAATAGACTTTGAATAAACACGTTGAGGATTTTAAGTAAAAGATCTTAACTTTCAATCGATTTAGTAAAATGTTGAACCCATTTAGTTAAGTTACTAGACTAAAACTAAGTTTTTCATAATTTGAAAATGATTTCAGCTTTTCAATTACTCTTAACTTTTAGCTTTCAATAGGTTAGGTTAGGTTGATGGGCTGACGGTTATGTCTTTACCGTCTCACTTAGATCAATACAAATCCGTTGTGATACCCGTGAGTATTGCTACTCAAGCTCATAAGAAATACCTATGTGTTCAGTTAGTCAAGCCATTTAGAGGCTTTGACGAAAATCAGAATGTTAGTGCCTGGGTATTAGAGAATTCTTCTAAATCCCCGACGAAATAGTTGCCAAGCGGTTTCTTCCTTTGATGGGAGAGTGCCGAACAGTGACACAGAAAGTGCGGATTGTCTTCATGCACCTCCACGTCACCGTATCCTCTACATAGATCATCTGAACTGATTTTCATCCTTTTTGTATGATAACCTAACAGATAATGTCCGGTGATTATGCGTACAAGAGATCCAAGTGATCCCTTGTGTAGCTGCATAATTCTTTGCGTTCTTTGTTTGGTTAAACAAGGCCAGATCTTTTTTGTTGTTCCGCAGGTGTCAAGAAGGTTCCACCTTTCATCGGCTTTGATAGTTATACTTTTTGAGATTTTCTGTTTAAAATAACAGGTAGGGGTGCTAACTAGCTCAGCTTGGCTTACGTCAAGCATTGACAATAATCTTGATTTTACCTCAGTTGCAGTAATCGCTTTTATTGCCGCTTAGCTATCAATTTAAAAGGTGATATCAGCTCGTGGTATCGCCATCATTGATACCTTTTTAGCAGCTGTCGTCACTGCCAGAACCTCCGCTTGGAAGACGCTACTGTAGTTTGGAAGCCTAAGTGAACCGGTTAACTTGAGAGCTTCAGAATAGAAGCCTGCCCTTACACCAGTGTCCATTTTAGAGCCATCGGTATAGATAGCTATTGACGACTCACTGAGGGAGTATGGTATATTTACTATCCATTCCTCTCTGCTTGGGATGGCAGCCTGGATTGGTTTATGAAAATCAAGTTCGGGTATTTTATAGTCTGTTGTAGTACTATGACCCATAACTTTATGAACTATCCGGGCATGTACTATGGAACTGTTTATCCAGACTTTAGTTTGACTAAGTCTTAGGGCACTTTTGGCCGCAGATTCTTGAACAAGGAGGTCTAGGGGAATTAAATTGAGTATAACTTCCAGTCCCGCAGTTGGAATGGATTTCATTGCTCCCGTAATGCCAGTGCACGCAAGTCTTTAAATGTATGTCAAAGTTTTCAGGTTCGTGCTCTTTTCTAAAACTTTCCATCATACCAAATTTCCATAGGTTAGTATTATTCTAATTATTGCCGAATACATCCATCTGATAATTTTAGGGTTTGGTTCCCAGATTTCCCCGAAAATTCAATTGCTGGAGTAAAAGACAATCGATGCCTTTTTGAATCTATCTTTGGTGTTCAGGTCCCAGTTCAGTTTTTTATCTAAGATCACATCCAGATACTTTGCGTGATCAGAGATTTTAAGAGGGCAGCCTTCAATTGAAGGTATTTTAAAGTCAGGTATTTTGCGCTTGTTAGTAAATAGCACTAGTTCTGTTTTAGCTGGATTGACCTTTTGAACAGGTCACAAGGTCTTATGCCTATCATTGTTTTATAGCTTTTTTTAAAATATAATGCTCTGGTTAAAATGCCAATTACATTCCTCCCTTCAAACAACTCAACCGTAATACCGGTACTTCTGGAATGTTCATCAGTTTACAATTGGACCCAATTTCGGGTACAGGGATTCTTGATTTTGCCGCACTACACGAATGAAGATGTTTTTTAATTGCTCGAGAGGGGTACCTCCCATTGAACTTTTATTTTGTTTTTTTAAACTTTATCAGAAACTTAAGAATCGAATTTAAACATTTTTTTTGAACATTTTTGTATTCCTTAAAAAATATTTGATTATCAAAATCTGATATATGTAATTAAATTTGTTTGATATCTCAAAAACGGGTCTGCATTTTTAATGAAATTCAATTGTAAAACGTATATTTATAAATACTCAATAACTAAATACCTATGTTAGAAATATTTCCGTACAAAAATAAAAAAAAGAACCTCTAACAATTTTAAAAAAAGGTTAACAAATTTACTTTCTGGGAATGGCATTCAAACTTTTCTTAAAAGATTATTTATTTTGCAGGTGTATTTTAAAATCTAAAAATATGTGCAGGTCCTATTTTTAAACAGACTTCTTTTTATACAGTAGCAATTTCGTGCAACCCACAACTTCATATTTATTTGAAAAATGTGAGGCATAAATAAAGAAACAAAACTTCGACAGCCAAATTGACGGAAAAATTGAATATTATGTTTGTCATTCTATTAATTTTAAGCTTGATTAAAATTTCATGTTTTGAGTTTCAAACGAATTCATTTTGAATTAAAAATAGAAGATCCTTTTAGTTATGAGGCATGCAGACGGAATTCTCAGAATTTTATTTATATTTGTGTGATTTCAAAGATGTCACTGGAATGTCACATATGACATACTACTTTGGTTGGAATTCAAGGTCACTTCAGAAGAAAAAAGAAATAAAAAAACAGAACCTCCATTTGAGACTTTTTATAGATAGCGATTGTTTGTTGACATTGAATTTGTTTGACAATTTAAAAATAAAAAGTTCAACACACAGTTTCATAACTAAAAAGGTCTTATGCAAAGTAGATACCTATGTTTTTACCTATTTTAAAATCTTATCATAATTTCAAGAATCGATAAGTCTTGTAGTTCGTTCTCCGTCCTTTTTCATATGCAAAAGTGCTTATTTTTGCAAAGCATCTTTTTAGTATCATTTTAGTTTTTGTTCTCTCTTAGTGTTTACAAAGCTTAAAAGGTTAAGTCAAAAAATACAAAACAAAACATAAATAATAGCAAAATGCTTTCAGGACACCAACATTATACATCTTTTTCTCTCGTCCACATAGAATCACATCTCACACCGTCCATCGTCAGATTAAGGAGATAGATTGTATAAAAGCTTAAATTCTGACATCCTGATGCCAACAAGAAAATAATATTAATCCATCAATAGAAAAATAACTACAAACCTATGTTATGTATATATCAACAAGGATGTAGTTAGGATGACGAAAAAGGAGAATAGGATACAAAATAACAGAAAACCACCAAGAAAAATATACAAAGCTAAGCTCAGTATAGAAGTCCACAGAACATACGTTTCTTCTATTTCTTTTTTTCAATAGAATCCTTGAATGATGATATTGATAAATATATCTCTAGTCACCAGGATAACGATTAATTACAACCATTGAGTAGAGGTGACGTGTGTGATTTAATCGGTTAAGGTGATTCAGGGGATACACTTTTTCACAAAATCCCGCTTGCCAATTCCTTACCATTATAACAATTGATGGGGAAATCTAACTCAAGCTTCGAAGGACATGAATATGAATACAGGACGATGACATATTCATGTAAACAGATACATATGTACGAACATGGATAAAATTTGTGCTAGCAGCGAGACATCAGGATATTGAAATGCAAATACAAAACTAATTGGGTTCATGTGAGTGAAAGAAATAAGGTATGTGATAGAATCGAAGGAAAAGTGTAGTCAGGGCTGTCGAATTTAATACAAAGAGAATTACAAAGTAAATATTTTACGTGCTAGTCTTAGGTGAAAAAATAAATGTGATGGTGGTGTTGAACGAAAATAAGCCAAAAAATAAATAAGTAGTTTGACATATTTTTAGAAGTAAGAAATAATTCCAAATTAGTATTTTTATTAGATTTTTAGTACCAAAAGAAAACATATTAAAGAAGGGAATAAGATTTTGTCTGCTAATATTCCATTGAAAGTCTTAATGACGTAGGCCACAATAGAATTTTTAAACAAATAATTGTTTTGGTTATTTAAAATGATTCCCTAAGACCTTACAAACGAAGTCTCTAGGAATTATGGACCCGGTTTAGAATTTTATTATTAAAGATAATGGAATATTATTTATGATTGTTTTTTATTCAGAAATAAAGTCAAAGTTAAAAACGCTATCAAATTAATTTGTAAATATATTTGGCTTAATGTCAACAATAATGTTTTGAGTAAGGTAAAATAATTTTGAAGTCAATAATTTTCTGTATTCTCAAGATAATATCTTATATATATTATAAAAGTAAAAATTCAATTTTTAAAAATGTTTAGTTGTTTTTATTTTTGTAAGAAAACGGTAACTGGGATATTTCTAAAAAATGGCAAAGGTTAAAATAATACTCGGTGGAAACAGTTTGTGCTCCATCAAATCGAAGTAATGGTTTTTTATAAATAATAAAAACCTAAAAAAAACACAACTAAAAGTTGGTAACAATTAATTTTCGATTGAAACATTCTGACAAAAATTAAAGATACATATTAGGGCATATTCATAGTCATATTTTACACTCGAGTCTATTTGAACTGAAATCTTAATTTAACTTCTAGGTTTGACACAGCTGCTATTCATAAAGGATTTAGCACCTCTTTTTTGTTAGAAACAGGTTTAAGGTTTATTCCCAAGGGCTTGAAGAGGGGAACAAAATAAATAAGCTGAATAAAAAAGCCAAAGTCTTTGAAATCCTTCAAATTATGCTATTTTAAGTTGAGAAAAGTAAGTTGAGACTTGGAAGCGGGCAGATATTGGCAAACCTTTCATTGAATTTCGATCTTCAATATTTAGAAAGTCAATCATAAACTCGACTGTTTTTTTTCTGGAATCGATACCTTTTAAGACTTACTTACTCGAACATTTTAAGATATCTATAAAATACAAGTTGCATCTTTTTTAGGCAATTTTTTCACTCTTTACTTTAGAAGGGCATCATTTTTACAAAACCCAAAACATAGCAAAAATTTTACTTAGTTCTATAGCACTTATTATAAATCAATCAAAAATTCATAAACTCATTGTGACCAAAAAACTAAATTTGTTGTTTGCACGGACTTTAAAACTATAATACCAACTTAGTAGCGCAAACTTGCTTCTGTATGCACAGAGTCTGTTTTTAAATATTCACTTTATTTTAGATTTAAAACTGAAAGTTGAACCAGAAAATAAATACAAAAAGTACCATTTTGTATTCCAAAATTTAGTGCTTTTACAAATTTTCCATAAAACAGAAAGCCAGAAGCTGAAATGCATCTACATTTTTAGAAAAATAAATTAAAGAAATCCTTGTTTTGCTTTTTCCAAGTTTGATCTGATCAGGTTAATCATTATAGAAATTTTTATAAAATTGAATCATGACATTTTTGAAAAAAATTTCATGGAATTTATAGAAATTTTTATAAAATTGAATCATGACATTTTTGAAAAAAATTTCATGGAATTTATAGAAATTTTTATAAAATTGGATCATGACATTTTTGAGAAAATATTCATGTAATTTTTAGTCTTAAGGAAATTTAAAACAACTACAATAGTTGTATGCAATAAATAATAATATTTTTAATGTCTAGTTAAATTTTTAGACAAGTAAGGCTGCAAAATTCAACATAAGATTGGTAAGAAATGATTTTTGAATTAAACATCTAAAAACCTTACAGAGATGTTGAATTAAAACTTATTTCATCACTTCGAAAATATTATTGGTACAAATTCTTCAAAAAGACAGTGTTTTTAAAATATAACATAGTTTTATTATAAATACCAAATATTTATGGAAGACTAAAACACCCAAGTATGTTTAACCAATTAATCTTAAGACTCTTCACTTTAGCGAGATTAAGTGAAGTGAAAAACTGACAGGCTTTTAATTAAATTTGGGAATGCAGTCATTATAATTCATTTTTTGAGTTCAACATAAAGATTGCATTTATAGAATCTACATAAGGATTGGAACATCAAACTTTATAATCATCAATATTTTTAAAGAATTCAAATGCATCCAAATAATGCATGATTTCTCAAAAGACTGCAAGCAATTAATTGCAGTGATTGAAGTTAAACTACTGCAATTCCTTCAATGTCAAATGTTTGGTAATATCAATCAATCCTACAGATTTTAAAAATAAAATGGATTTTCATAACGAAACCGACATTTCATTTTGTGATTATGTTAAGCCAAAAAAAAACCTTACAATTATTCTAGCCTTAAGACTCCGCTTAGTGGAATTTTTGATAAGATCATGACAATTTTTCTCTTAAGTGGGTTTTGCTAAAAAATTGCATTTATGCATTTATTGACTTTAAATTTAGCCTCCAACGAAACTCTAAAACACTAGCAAGAAAATAGTTTCATTTCAAATTATTCAAACGACAGCCCTGGTCAGCAAAGCAAACTAGTAGTTTACAAGTTGTTTTTTTTTTTCAAAGTTAAGGTTGAAATTGTGGGTATGTGGAAAGATGTGTAGGTTTGTGTATTTTTATAAATCAGTCAACATATAAAGTCAAAGGATACACCGCATCAAGTGATGTGTGACTGATGAACAAAAATATTTGTCTATTATGTAAACACACACAGTAAATGTAGTTCGAAGAATACATCATTGATTCCAAACAAATTGATTGATTATTGATGATAGCAATTTTTATTTAAATTTAAATTAAAGAGAGGTTTTGCAATAGATACACAGATGTTAAAATGTATTTAAGTCAATATTATTCCTGATGTTGCAATAAAATACCTATCAAAATACAAATTGACTTCAAACTATAACTTTATTTTATACAAAATTTTCATTGAATAATTATTATTTACATTAATTTAACTGTTGGAATTTGATTTTTGAAAAAAATCTTTTCCAGTGAAATAAATATACTCATTATTTTGTGTAGGTGAATATAAAACTTTAAATTACTATACATTCCGAGAACTTGAAAATTTATTTTTGTATTTTAATGGGTTATTGATTTAATTGCAATGTGTTATGAGTTCAAGTTGAGAAATAAATTTCAATTATCAACCATAAATCGATTATCAAGTTTGACATGAATGAATGCATTTGTATATTAAATTACCTACATAATTTTTGTTTTTAATTTACTTTTTACTATACATAGCATACATAAATATTTATTCAGTTAAAAAAGTAATTGTGTGATTTAACAAAGTACGGTTGTAGGATTTTTTAATAAAGGTCAAAAAGGAGTGAATTTTAATTTAAAGCAAATTTAAAATTGATGCTGTGTTTCGACCAAATTCACAATATTTACAAAACATTCTTTCTGACCAACTATAAATACTTGATTGCATCGAAAACATTTTTCAAACCATGTTTGTCATTATAATGGATGAGAATTAAGTTGAAAAATTCTATTGTGTACCATTTTCGATTTTCCTTTACAGACATTGATAGTTTTGAAGAATGATCAAATCCTTCAAACATAATTTTTATTTTTAACAGTCTATTTGAAAAAAGGCAGGTTTGTTGAAGGCAGGGAGAAGTTAATTTTTACAATTTTAATTTTAATTTAAATATAATCAAAAATTAGAAACTGGTTTCTGACACAGACAAGAAATTTAACATTGATGCCTAAAAATTTATTATATAGTATTTTTTATACATCGAGTTGTCATTTAAGGAACTTTAAAAATATTTAATCAAAAACTGAAGTCAAAAATATTTTGTTTGTCGACACTATTAATTTAATTTTTAAAAAAATGTTACTAAATGTTGAACTGGATGTTTTATGTTTGATAAAATAAGCTTTATGTTATATCTTACACTATTCTCACGATGTTTGAGTTAAAAGCCTTTTTTAAGAATATTTAGCAGCTTTTACAAGTGTAAGAAAATTATTACATTAATATTTAAAAAAAATAAAATGCACGACTGGATCGCACAAACTTGCATTTTTATGCTAAGAGTCTGTTAAAAAAAGTTAGTTAAAATAAGTTTGTCTTCAAAGATATAAATGCTATTTGATTTGTCAAATAAACTCCAATTTTTCAATTTTTTTTTTTGAAAATCAATAGACCGGTTTTAATAAATTATTTATTTTTTTCATAAATACAAATTTTCCCTTTTTTCTGAAAAATATTTTTGTTATGCAGTTGTTTAGTGATTGAATTAAAATTAATTAAAAACTTAAATTTGTATTATAATAAAAATATGAAATACTGGGAAAATATTATGTTAAGGGAAATGGTTTGTGCATTTGCATGAACTTATCGAATACACATCATTTTTTGTCGGTAAGCTAGTTTCATCCCAAGATACAACTCATCCAAGGACAACCCATCCCGGAAATGAAAAATACTTGCAAGCATACTTAACGAAAATAATTGTTTGTGTATTCAACTAGTTCGTTCAAAGCTTGACCCACTTTTTTCGACTTCTCTACCATTTTAATGTCAAAATCTCGAGTTTCAAATTGTGCACGAATGCTAAAGTTGACATATAGTTTTTATATGTCGCAAGTAAAAATACTAATGGTTAAAAATAATATTTTGTAATAAATGGTGTAAGTTAGTGAAAAACTTCAATTATTCTGAATGATAATTTAGTCCAGTCAATTCTGACCAACGTTTAAAATTATTTTGTATTCTTATATATATTTTTTTAAAGAGAACTGTTAATTTGATTTTTTTAAACAGTTTTAGAGTTTTTAGTAAATTAGGGTTAGGCTTTTTTTTAATTTTTTTTAATAACGAAAAAAACAGTTAAACATTCACAATACCTTTTGAACACAAATCTAAAATTCGAACCGCCTCATAGATTTTTATGAAATATATTTATATTTATCTGAAAAGGGATTCTTTCAATATTAAAATAAATCTTTATGTTGTTTTAAAATACTGAAAGTTAATGTAATTGGTTCAATTTGTCTAATTGAAAATTTTGACATTTCTCGACTTTATTGCTTCCAAAAAAGTTGTTTGGGTCAAAGAATTTAGTTTTTGCAATATGATAACATTTAAAGACAAATTGATGTATAGAAAATAGAAACCTTAAAAGCAGTACTAAAATTTGGTAAAAATAGATTTCGGCTCGAATATCTTGAAATCAATCAATGATTTTACCTTCAAACTATTTTGTCTTATGAATACAATTGTAACATATTTACGAAAAGTTCTAGCAAAATTCAAAAGTAAGATTCTAGAAAAATGAATAAATGAAGATATTTACTTATTTCATTTCATTCAAAATTTTGACTGTTATTGTAAAATAATGTTTTGAAAAACATCCAATCGATATTTTTGTTTTGAATAGAAAAAAAATCTTTTAAAAAATGCTTCTGAAACTGGTTTTCTACTAAGAATGTAAGGAACAAAACCCAGTATTCAAGAACAAAACCCAGTATCCAGTTCAAAAGCTTATTTTATTACATTCAAAATATTGCTAATAAGTTTTCAAAAAAACACAAAAACCTACAAAAGCAACAAAAAACTGATAAGAAATTGTTTTCGACTGAAATTTTATGAGAACAAAGAAGGATTGACTTCAAAAATCGTTCTTTCTCACACAAAATGTTGTTATTAATATTTGTTTATTTTTTAAGAAAAAATCGAAAGACGTGCAAGGATGAAAAGTTATAAGTGTGGGTCGCATTGCAGCCTCTTTTTTTGTATTCATTTTAAGTCACGAATTGTTTAGCTCTTAACTTTAAACCCCTTAAAAAGATGCACTATTAATTTTTGGCTTCGTAATTCTTATACCCTTGCTTAATGGTGAAATGCAAAATTCCAGAGATCGACGAGGAATTCACAACCATTTCCAGCAACATTATGTTTTATAGAAACAAAATTTTTAGTTGCTCTTCAGTGACACAAACAGTTCAAAATTTGTAGTAACAACTTCAAAACATTTTTGAAGAATTTCGTTCAGTTTTTAATAATGGCAACTTAAAAGCACATGTTTAAAAAATAAGCTTTTTGAAATAAAAACTGGCATTGGAAAACCTTTAACAATTTAAAGTTTTAAAATTACGCTACAATTTTCAACCATAGCTTTGAGTTTTTATTTAAGTTTTTTTGTATCTAAATGTTTAAACCATTTCGAGGAAATGTAAGAATTTCATTGTTTTTTTTCTCACACGTTTAAAAATATTTGAAAACATATTTCTACGGCAGCACCAAATATTTAATTGGTTTTTCTTAATTCTATTTTGTAGAAGTTATTTTCTCTGACATTTATTTAAAAACCAAACCCCTTAACAAAAATTTGACATAAAATAATATCAAAACACCCAAAATTCTAAAAATAAATTCTTGAAAATCCAACCGCCTGAATATCATCCTATACTCCTCTCCTTTCAACCACCAATATAAGGCATATTAAAAGCTGTTAGAACCACACAATCGATTTTGGTATTTTTGTATTATTAAGGTAAGCAAAAAGTGATTTAAGGTACATTCCGCAACAACTAAGGGGTTTGCTTATGCCCCAAAAAAAAACACAGAGAAAAAACAAATCTCTCAAATCATTCAGAAGCTTTAACATAAACATTACACTGCCATATATGAGACGTGCCTATTCATTATCCTGGTGTGTGCCGCAATGGAATTTGAATACCTGTAGGGTGTTTTTTTATTTTTTCTCTCCGGTATTTTTGGCTAAACTTTTTTGTTCTTTTTTTGTGTGTTGTTGTTGGGTACTCGTACTAGACAAATCCTTTAAGAGAAAGGCTTTCCATTCTAGGAAACTTCTATATATAGCCGAAAGTCTTTTATTTTTTTTCTCTTTTGGCACAGCAGTCATGGTAATGGAGTGTGTAAAGAAATAACACAATCAGCATGAGGGTTACAACTTACAAGCAGCATCAACAAAAACCAAAAAAAGCACAAACAAGGAAAATGTCCTTGAAGGAATGTACTTTCCTAGAAGACTTTATACAGACGCGCCACCGAGCACAACCATAACAACTAACAAGGGAGTCCTTTTTATTTGTGTGAAAATGTCCTTTTTTTCGCTTACGCGTACCTATCTATTCTTTCTTATTAATGATCTGAATAAAATTGAAGGAAAAGAAAAATAAGGATATCGATAGAAAGACAAAATATTGGAATGATCACACCTGAGATTATGCCTCCACCATCTGAATTGGCAAAGTTGGAGGAACAGAGGCTTTAAATTTATTTGGTGTCTAGAGAGGATGATGATGATGAGATAAAAAAATTTAGATTATACTTCGAAAAGAATAAGTATCTGCTCGTTATGCCAGAGGCAGATATAATTTTTTCCAAATAAATAACACAATTTTATTATTTTATTTGTTTGAAGGCAGTGAATGAATATATATTAAAAGCGTGTGAAATTATGGCTTTTATTTTTATCATTTTGGCATTCGCTTATTTTCAATTGAATTGACGTCCTATCTCGATAATATTTATTTTGAAGAGATACGAATACATTCAATATTCCAAAGTCAATTTCCTTGGTTTTGTTGAATGCGTGTGTTGTTTAATTATCTCTCTCAAAAACGTGACTTGAAAAGAGGAAATTAAAGTCTCTAGAGGTGCGATAGAGGCCTTGACAGACTGTAATTGGGTGTATTTCTCTCAGTTCTACGATGTCTCGTATACCATATGCAAAAGTTAACAATATTCACCCCTTAACCAAAATCTATATGCTATACAAGTACTTGCATACAAAATTGAGAAGTTGGTGAGGGGGAAAAAAGAATCCATGATGTGGGTATAAATATTTGAAAAGGATGCGGGTTGAAAACTCTGAAACACTTTAATAAATTATGCAATAAAATTTAAGTTCACTGAGGATGATGCGATGGTTTTTGGTGGGTACTCTCATCAGGCAGGTACATAATATTGAAAGGTACACTATGGCGTATACGTAACATGATTGTATATACGATAGTAACTATCATTATTATATGCGAAGGCTTAAAAATTCAACAGGAAGAGAGATAGGAAATCAGAGTTTGCGCAATAATAACAATAAGAATTTAATTAGCTAATAGTACAGGAGTGAGGTATATTAAAATAATTTAAATTTTCAATAATTAAAACTAGCAACACTATGAAAAGTTACATCAAACTAAAAGGCTTTTAAATTTCCTACTAATAAAAGCAATCAAAATAATGTTTCGTATTGTCCTTTAGATAAATAGGAACTAGATTTCATAGTTTATGAAAATAGAGTAAATTGTATGAGTTTCTTGGAAAAGAAGGGATGGCAGTACGTTTTTATGTGCAATACTTTCTTTCTTATAAGAAAACGACTTGTTTTAACGTAATTGAAGGCCATGTTATGCAGAGTTTCATTTACTTTCAATTAAAATGTATTGTAGTTCCCTAGGCATGATGGTTATTTGTTGGACTGTCAGAGGTTCAATCCCTGGCATCTAAAGTTTTTTTTTTCACGGGTACTGCCTCTTGCGAGGTATTGACAAATTCTCCAAGAATAATTCTTGCCATAAAAAGTGCTTTCCCAAATTAGCCGTTCCGATTCGTCTTAAGACTTTAAGAACCCTTCATCCCTGACAACAGCACTCGAATACAGGAATGGTTAAGAGTTGTTAGTCACTAGGCCGTAGTTCTCAATGGACTGTTGCTCTACCCAATTTATTTTTATAATTGCAATTTATTGT
Source organism: Eupeodes corollae (assembly GCF_945859685.1). Classification (NCBI taxonomy): domain Eukaryota; kingdom Metazoa; phylum Arthropoda; class Insecta; order Diptera; family Syrphidae; genus Eupeodes; species Eupeodes corollae. The sequence goes on from NC_079149.1 coordinate 131,425,287, forward strand.
ATAGGGTCCAATGTGTCAAATTAAAATGTACACATTTATCGAATTTGAAGAAAGTGCCCAGATTTCTATATATGGCTTGGTTATTGCATCATTCCAAGAACTAAGTAGAGATATTGATTTCAGATAAATCGTGTTTAAAATAATAACAGCAACGCCTGCAAAAGGGACTCCCTTATGAACTTGTTTTTGTATCGAAAGAGTCTGTTTAAAAAAAGTTAATGTATTTTTCAAAAGATGTCGAAGCAAGCTTAAAAAACGAAACTTTGACCTAACAAATATTGAAACAAAAAACAAGGCTAAAAACTCAACTGATTTTTGGAAAGCACAGAAGCTTATGAGTGGAAAGACGGCTGTAATGTCTGCAGCTTTGCCCATAGACCTTCTTGAAACACATTTTTCAAGTCTTCATAACAATTGCAATTACTTTAATAGCCCATGATTCTTGATGCTCTATTTTCTCTATCCAAAGTTGCAGTAGCTATACAAAAGCTTTTTAAAGCAAGGACATTTTGACTAAGTTTCAAGCAGGGTTCAGAAAAAATCACTCAACAATCGATCAAATATTTTTCTTAGTAAATATAGCCAAAATCTACAGGAAGAATGGCAAGAACCTGCCTTTTTCGTCGACTTTCGGACAGCATTCAACACTATTCCTAAGAAAAATCTCTTCTACAAGCCTTCCAATTATGGAATATCTTCAAAAATAATGGCAGTTATCAGAGCGATGTATACAGAAAACGTGGCACGGGTGTGGGATGGAAAACAACTTTCCAATGAGTTTAAGACCTCAAAAATGTGTTCTACACAAAGGATATAAGAACTTAGTGAGAAGCGGTGTAGTGCTTAGTAGAAAATCCATTCCTGGTCTCAAGTATGCTGACGATATAGTCTTCCTGGCTGAATCTATAGACGAAAATGTCGCTGATGAGAGAAAAGACTTCAGTGCTATTGCATAGTCTGGAACCTATCAGTTAATTTATCAAAGTCCAAAATAATGATATTTGATGGTATAGGTAGGTAGAAATGGCAATCTCAAGGCAACCTAGCCTGAGATCCAATTAGCGCTTTAGTGCGCCGCGCCGTTTTGATACCAAAAATTCGTTTGAACTGTGATTGAAAGGGACAGATTTATAGAGAAGCTTCATAGCGATTATGTTAGAGCCATTTTGTCGCATTGAGAAAAAGGATTAGGTCTCTAATCTTTGTCTCTGATAGCTCATCAAGTTCGTGAAAGAATGCTTTTCCAAAGTATTTCATTCTAGCGTTTGCCAAAGCAGGACATTTGCAGAGGAAATGGATTATCATTTCACTTTCTCTTTGGTCACTACAACTACGGCAAAAGGTGTTGTAGGAAATACCCAACTTCTCCGCATGAACTCCTATAGGCCAATGTCTGGTACAAACCGCAACATTCCCGGCTATGTCTTGCCTTGGCCTTCATAGAAGATCGATTGTACGGGCCTTATTATAGGTGGGCCATGTCTTCCTTGATATAATGTAGTTGAGTAAATTGCTCCACCTTCGGTTTGATTCAGTTTGGTAGATAGAAAAGATTTTACCCTTCAAAGTGCCAAAAGGAATATTAACCATTTCCGCAAGTGAGCTATAAATGGCCGATCCTTGCCTGGCTAGCTCGTCAGTCCGTTAATTTCCCACAATACCACTATAGCCCGGAACCCAGATCAGGATTCAGGCTCGCAAGCTCATCGCGACATCGCTGCACCAATTTAGATGAGGATATGGCCGAGTTAATGGTTTTTACAGCTGCTTGACTGTCTGTAAAGATAGCCACATTATGGTTTTGGTTTGGGTTTTGTTTAAGTATCTAACATGCCTCCCTTATTGCCAGCAGTTCAGTCTGAAAAACGCTAGCAGAGTCAGGAAGCCTAAAGGATTTGGCTACATTTAGGGACTTAGAAAAGATCCCAGAACCAACTCCGCACTCCATTTTTGAGCCGTCAGTAAAGATGGTTGTATCGAAACGATACCTTAAAACCCTAACTATGGCTCAAAGTAGGAGTGCAGTAGTCAGTGTCTACTGAGATAATATCTGAGGGAATCAATTTCGTGGTGTTGCTCTGACCATAAGGTTTTGACAACCAGCTGTTTAATTTCTTGAAGGTGGCAAGATTAAATTCTTTATAATGGATTGTTTGTTCTACAGTACGCACTACCTCATGGAGGGCAGCCTGTGCTTTCGAGAGGTCCTCCAACTAGGATTTCTCTAATATGGTAATCAAGAATGAGCTCCAAGGTCTTAAGCACAAAAGATGTTAAGCTTATTGGTCTGAAATCCTTCAGGGATTCGTGACCTGGCCTACCCACTTTCGGGATAAGAACTACTTTGACCTGTCTTCACGACATGGACACATGTTTGAGAAGGAGGCATCCTTTGAAAATTTGTTCCAACTTTTGAAGCATAACTGGCAATATGCCATCCATGCCTGGGGGATTTATATGGAGAAAAAGTATTGATGGCCCACAAAATATTTTCCCTGGTTATAAAGGAATTGACTTGCTCCACATGAGCTACGTTTAGCTCTGTGGTTTCAAGCGGTTCGGGGTTAACACTCTTGCAACCCGAAAAGTGCGTCTTCATCAGTAGCTTCAGCTGGAGAGGCTGTCCAGGTTCCATCAGGCTTTTTTAGAAATGAAGGATTACAATGTTCATTTAGGGAGATACTCAAGAAAAGTAGAAATGACTTGTCAAGAAGAAGTCGTGGAAATAGTTGAGGAGTATAAGTATCTGGGTGTATTGATTTCCTCGAACCGTAATCTCGATAGACATCTTCGAGCAGAAGTAGCGGAAGCTAAGCATGCAATGGGTTACGTGTGGAGAAGCTGTTATTTGAGAAATGAAGTTTCACATATTGCTAAATACGAAGTTTTTCGAGCAACCGTAGCTACAATCCTTTTTAACAGAGTGCAAGTTTGGGGATACATGTCGTTTTATGTAGTGGAAAAGTTTCTCCGTTTTTTTAGCAAAAGCACCTTAAGGCTGCCAAATACGACACCTAATACCTAGAAAGAGGAACAGACCCCATTTTCTTGGATACTCTCAAATTACACTTTAATTATGTGGCAAGAATTATGGAGATATGAGAAAACAGGATTCCGAGACATGTGCTAAGTCACGTTATTAATTCTAGAGGAGCATGCGTAGGTGATAGTGGTATAAAATGGCGAACGATTGCTCAACGACTTTTTCAACATCAACTGAAGATTACATTTTTTTGATGAAAATCGGAAACATTTTTTAAAAAAAGAAAAGTTTTAATATTTTGAAGTCAATAAAACTAAAACTAACTAACCAAATAAATCAGCGGTTGTTGTCGAAATTTCAATTGACAATGAATTTATTTGTTTGAATCAATAAATCCAAAAATTAAAAATCATTGTTCAAGAAATAATTCGAACTTCAATAAATGAACGAAGCCGATAAGTAATTAATATAATAGTCGAAATTAATAATTTTGAGTACTTAAATGTAAAGTGCTAGTCCAATTTCACTTAAATCCCTTTTTCCAAGGTCATACAAACGCGAGATCAACTTTCAGCTTAAGGAATATCATGAAGAACGGAAGCTTCTTAATGACCGGCAGTATGGCTTTCGTTGCAATAGCTTATTTTTTTTATCTCAACGAATAGTGAAACAAATCTTTACATCGTTTTAGAGAAAGTAAGATTATTGCACTCGATATTTCAAAGGCATTTGTTAGAGTTTGGCGCCAAGTTCTTTTATCAAAAATGCGTGGATTCGTATTGATGAATCTCTTCTTCATTGGGTTAGAAATTACTTTATTACCAATTCAATTAGTATTATTATTAGTACGCGTTCAAATCCGATATCCACAAAATAAACGTTGGATGTCTCCAGGGCTCCGTTTTGTATCCGACGGTCTTCCTAATTTTTAAAAATGATCTTTTGTCTGAAACTTCTAACCCACTAAATTGTTTCGCTGATGACAGTACCATCTGCTTTTTATATTCGTTTCTGGATTCTCATCCTTGTTCTTCGGATGTGGACTACCAACGGAAGCATTGTACAATGGGGAATCAAAAACCGTGTAGAATTTACATACTTAAGGTGGCGCTACAGTCCGGGCGGACCTGGGCCTCAACCAACAAACGTCTCCAGCCAGCTTGGTCCCTAGCTAGCTGTCTCCAGTTTCGCACGCCAAGTTGGTTGAGGTCCTCTCCCACCTGCATGCGCCACTTGAGTCGCGGTCTTCCTTTACTGTGCCGTCCCTCGGGATTGGGTTCGAAGACCTTCCGGGCTGGAGCGTTGATGTCCACATTCTACATGACCTAGCTATCTAAGCCGTTGGACTTTAATTCTGCTAACTAGGTCAGTGTCGCTGTACAGCCCATACAGTTCGTCGTTATATCTTCTCCTCCATTCTCCATCTATGCGTAAGTGACCGAAAATCACCCGAAGAATTTTTCTCTCGAAGCATCCCAAGACGCTTTCATCTTTCTTTGACAGGGTCCAGGCCTCAGCGCCATAAATGAGAACCGGGATGATGAGTGTCTTATAGATGGTGATTTAAGATGCTCGAGAGAGGACTTTACTTGTCAACTGCCTTCTGAGTCCAAAGAAGCAGCGATTTGCAAGAGTTATTCTTCGTTTGATTTCAGTGCAGGTGTCGTTGTCTGTGTTTATAGCGGTGCCTAGGTAGACAAAGTCCTTAACTACCTCAAAGTTAGAGCTGTCCATGGTGACGTTTTGTCCAACACGTCGTTTTTCAATGTCCTTTTTTGATGACAGCATATACTTGGTCTGGCCCTCATTGACCACTAAACCAATCTTCTTCGCTTCCGTCGCAATGCTCAAAAACGCTCCACTGACATCACGTTTTGATCTTCCAATTATGTCAATATCATCTGCGTATCCGAGTAATTGGGTGAATTTTTGGAAGATTGTGCCTCTAGTGTTCACGGTTGAGTTTTGCACAATTCTTTCCAGAACGATGTTGAAGAAGTCGCATGACAGTGCATCGCCTTGTCTAACACCTTTTTTGACATCAAATGCATCGGTAAGATCGTTTTCGACCTTGATAGAGCAGCGTGCATTCTCCATCATCATTCTGCACAAACGGATAAGTTTGACAGTTTATGTTGGCGAATTTAGCCTTGCTGCGGATTGTCGTGATGCGCTCGCTCACACTGTTGAAATTCAAGAATTTTTGCCTGAGCCTAGTTCCAACAACAAATCCACACCCAAATAGACGCTGTCTTTGTTCTCGGTAGCAGTCGCCGTAGTAGATATCGCAGTCTTTTAGTTTGCGTCTGCCCGGTCCATCCCATCCCACTTCTTGGGTGGCTGTAATATCTGCCTTGCAGCAGTTTAGGGCTTTCGCTAATTGTTCGGCTGCACGTGGTCTGTTAAGGGACCTAACATTCCACGTACATATCCGAAGTTCGTTGTCCTTATTTCGTTTGCGTGGGTTGTCAATCCGTCCGTATCCGAGGCTTGTTGGTGCTTCGAAACTTAAGGTATTTTTACGTGGCCAGGAAGTCACCCCGACGGCACAACCCCCAACCTGGAGGGCCAGATCCTTAGTATAACTCCAAGGAATGGGAGCCGGATAAACCGCTTTTTACAGGCCTGGGCTCCGATAAGTCGAAAAAGCCCTATAAGGTGTTCACTAAGTAGTTCAACCTTACTGGAACTGTAGACGCCACCGTTGATTCTATCTCGAGAATTCGTCCGCTGCCGCCTGGATAAGGAGAGGTGCTTTAGTGGAAACACCTCTCCCCCCTCTCTCGTTTGCTGCCCCCAACAACTTTCCACTGGGATTGGAACCCAATCTCCAGCTGAGGTACTAGGCACCCGATGTTCACGGCGGGGAGGTGAGAGTAGGAGTTGATAGACAGAGGTGGGTTTTGAGAAAAACCTGTGGACGCTTGTGTCCTCTTGAATGCACATGTCTACCATTTGAACATCGTGTAGAATTTAATGCTTCGAAAACTCAATGCTGTCTACTTTCGTAAAAGCGTAACTCTTCGCCATGAGTGGTACTTGCATCGAGGAGACTGAATACCTTACAGTCCTTGTTATCTGCATCACAAACCACTTGTTGTGTGGTGATCACATATTGGATATAGCCAAAAATCCTGCTAAGTGTTTATATTTTCTCCGACGATGCAAGAAGGTTTTTACCCCTTCTATCTGGCTATAATTTATAAAGCTTGAGTACAATTTCCAAATAGGTGCGTCTTTAACACACTTGAGTCTTTTTGACAGAATTCAAAAGAGAGCTCTTATAATGATAGGTGACTGTTGTAAAACTGGAACTTTTGCATCTCTCGAGAACCGTCGCTCGTAAGGTTTCATGCAATTCATTATTTTATCGCTACTTCCATAAGCAATGCTCTAATAAAATAGACAGTTGCATTTCTTTGCTCAAACAATTCAATCGTAATATTAGATCTTTTAGGAAAGCCCAAGAGTTTTCCCTTGAGCCCAATTTTGATCATACTGTAAAGTACAGAGATCCTTTTTTTAGTCGCACTACACGAATGTGGAATGCTTTACCAGACTCAATATTTCCAACTCATAACAATGTGCAGGCATTCAAAACCAATGTGCATTGGTATCTCCTTTCAAACCCTAGCCCTCCTTCCTAATTACCCGCACTCATTATAAGGGTATAGAGATTATTTTTTAGTCGCACTACACGAATGTGGAATGCTTTACCAGACTCAATATTTCCCACTCATTATAATGTGCAGTCATTTAAAACCAATGTGCATCGGTATCTCCCTTCAAATCCTATCCTTCCTTCGTAATTACCCGCACTCATTATAAGGGTATTCATATCCCCTTGAGTGCGCGTATAATTTAAAAAAAAAATGTTAGATTATTTTGTTAACTAAAGACTCAATTGCCTATCGATTTGAAATCAAATACAATAATCAAGGGTCCTTCTTATTAAAAATGTAAAAGAGTTCTTTTGAGCTTTTTTTATTTAAATTTTCAGCATTAATTGAAATTCACTTAAAACATTCCAATTTTTTGATGAAATACCAATAACATTGAGTATCTATATATTTTCTAAACCAGCAAATCAGCACTTATCGATTTTTTGAATGTTGATTGTATGTTTCTAAAAACATAAACCAAACCATAACCATAACCAAAATCCACTTCAAACCCACCGCCTTCTCTCTCCATACCAATTTTCTAATGATGTACGCGACGCGTAACGTTGTAGAAAGTGCAATTATACAAGTTTACCATTAAATCGGATATGACTTTTCACCTGCTCGTCCGTTCAATCCTAAAAGCTTAACTTTGTGGTTTATTACTGCCATCTATTTTATGCTGCTATGTGCTGTGCTGTTTTGTGCAGTGCATGCTCTACTTTAGAATACGGTTCTCAACCTACGATGTTTTTGGGGGTTTCGAAACATTCAGAATACTCTAGTGAACTCGAAATGGAAATTAATTTTTAATCGAGGCTGAAAGAAAGAAAAAATCAATAAATGACGAAGTTACATGCAATTTGTTGTAGGACCTTCCAAAGTCGCGGTTATGAAAGGGATGTTTGTAACCACCATTAGACCTGACCTTCACAATGCAAAAAAAACGTAGTTAAACCTTTAAATAACATACTTCACGGTTATTATAAAATAAGGATTTTTTGGTTGGTTTTTGATTTGATTTTTTTTTGTGATTTAAGGGATAATTTTCAATACTCCTTAACTTGACAAAAGCGCCTCTCTTTTCATATGTAACATCTTATCGAGGAATTATTGTGGCTATATACTCACATAAATGTAATTGATATCATCACTCTAAAGAAAGCTTATAATAAAGGATTACTTGGGGTACTATATTGAGAAGAAAGGATATTGATAATACTCTGTGAGTGATTGCATTCAATAGAATATTGTAAACGGGCTTTTTGATTAATTGATGCGTCAAAGTTGATCTTAATTGAAAGACAGATGAATGGTGTGGCGATGCGTGGAATTCATATTCGATGGCTCAAGTTGTTTCTTGAGAACAAATTGGTTACTGGAAAAGTGATTGACCGTAATCTGTATAGTCGAATATTTTGGACCATGTAATTATCTGATGGCTGTATTGTATTAATCATTTACAAATTAAATTGCTTAAATTAAAGACAACAGTTACAGCCAAATTCAATTTAATAAAACGATTGCATGACTGATTCGCACAAACTCCTGTATTAAAAGAGTTCATTTAAACACAGAACCTGAATTTTAAGATCATGAAATATATCTGCAAAATAAGTTTATCTTCCAAAATTCAAATGTTAATAGAATACAGATGAAAGGGGTTTAGGGTTGCAATATTGGAAACAAAATAAATTCAACATTCTGTTTTATTGCCTGTACATACTTTTTGCATTTAAAATATTCGAATTGAACTTAGATTAGGTAACGATAAAACTAACATAATTTGTGAATACTTTCGAAGAGACTTTTTAAGAAAGGTTTGTCGGTGGTGGTTTGAACTGCAGACAAAGAGATTGGGGTTGTAGCAGAACTAATTTCTCTACATACTATCGGATCTTATAAATGTATTTCCCTTTTCCATTTGTACGAATATTTCAGTGCCAAAATATGTCTCATTGTCTGTCATTCTAGAGGGGGACCTTATCCAGCCCCTCATGAACCCGCAACCCTGACTCGTAAATGCTTACACGGGCCTCTGTCTCTGCCCAGCATGAGTCTGTTGTCTGTCCCAACATGGGAAATCTGCAAATCCGGCTCGAAGGACCAAAATGTTTTGAGTTAAATGAAAAAGGGTAAGTTGAATTTGGAACTATAATTTTAAAATGAAAAAAAGTGAAAAATGAATATAAATGAAACCCACTTCTTAAACGTTATAATCCAAGTGAGTATTCTTTTATTCGTGACCTTTCAACTTCTTAACAATTTTTGTAACACATATACACATAATTAAATTACATAAAATATTCAACGAAAGACGACATCGGGTAGCGTTCTGAGCTAATCGTGGCGGCAGCATCCAACACCATTGTTGTTTAAATCAAGTTCTTCAGTGTAAGACCTTTTTGTCACTAAAAATGCTAACACTGTGCCTCAGCCTATAGTTTTTGACGGACCTTCTTTTGATCATAACCCTAAAATATTAAATGTTCTTCATCCTTTGAATGTAATAGAGGAATATTATTTTCATTTAAAAAAATACTAACAATTTTTAAACGCCCAAACAGAAGAGAAAGACGACAACACTAAAGATATGTTTTTTGAGCTCTTTAGACAAAACATATGAGTAGTTTCCTAGCTACAATATTAAAATTGTTAGTTAGTTAGTTAGTTAATTGACTTTTTATTAAATTTTTTTTTTTGGTGATAATACAATTTTTTTTACAATAGTAATATTAAAACAAAGTCTTTTAGTTTGGCCTAAGAGCCGTCTACTAGATTAACATTTTTGTATTAAAATATAAATGTTTTTGTAAATAAGATAAGTTATTAACAAATTCAAAAATTAATTTAAGTATTGACAAAAAAGTATACATTTTATTATTATTCTTATTATTTTTTTTTTCTTAAAAATCTTCTTCTCTGATTTGTTGTCTGTACTTCAAGGCAGCTTTCACATAAGTATAGAGTATATTCCATCCTCGTTCACCATTCAGAATTCGTTTAAACTCATCGACGTCTAAAGTTCTTTCTCCAAAATACAAAAGCCGGAACTCGCAGAGTATTGGACATACAGCCATAAAATGATATGTGTCTTCTCTCTCGTTTTGATTGCAAAGATCACAGATTATGGGGAGGTCAGGTCTATGAGGCACATAATTTAACCCTATCAATTCACCTCTTATCATAAAGATGTTTCTTATCATATCTGACGTATATCTGTTTAAGAAGTATGTTCCCTCATTTGAAACATAATTAATTGTGCTGTAGTACATTCTATGTTGTGAAGAACGTGCTTCATTTAAGTAATTGTTGTATAGGCAAGTTGCCGCACTCTTGATGATGGTATCAAATTTGATTCTTATTGTGGCCTCGTCGTCACTTGGATTGAGTGTAAAATTGCAACCATAACAAGTAGCCATTTCCTTCCATTCATTTACAAGATCATTGTTTTGATTTATCATGTGTTTCAGCAGAACTTTTGGTAAGCGTTCATCTTTCATTTCCATTACTTTCATCATATATTCGAAGTGAAGCTTGAGTGTTGTAATTATAAGTGGAGAACAACCAGTCTCGAGATATAACATGTAGTTTGGGGTGCTGCTAGGTAATTTAAATACTCGTTTTATGCAATATCTTTGAAACTTTTCAACGGTGTTTGACGAAGTATATCCCCAAGCTTGAGCTGCGTATAGAAGTATGCTCTGAGCAGTTGATTTTATTAGTTTTATTTTTGAGCTATGCGCTACATATTTGCTTTGAATACAGGTATTCCAGATAGAATTGATTGCTCTTTTTGCTTCCGCCAGTTTTGTTTTATGATGTTTTTCCATATTCAAGTTTGCTGTAAACAGAACTCCAAGGTACTTATACTCTCGTACAATTTCAATAGTTTGTCTTTGGTATTTCCAGTTTTCATTCCTCGAAAAGCGACCTCCTCCATTCCTGAAAATCAAAACCTTTGTTTTTTCGAGGTTAACTGTTAGATTCCAAGATTTGCAGTAGCTCTCAAGCTTATTTATTTTAAGTTGCAGGTTGTTTACCGTATCTCCTAGGAGGACAATGTCGTCAGCATACATAAGACCAGGTATTGCGACTTGGTTTATCTCGACTCCTCTCACCATTTCATCAGTTAAGTCGTTGATGTATAATATAAAAAGCAAAGTACTCAGTATGCATCCTTGTTTCACTCCCATTGTCGTAGGAAACTCTTCCGATTGAAAATTCCCATCCCAGACTGTTGCTACATTATTTTCATACAGGGCTTTTATTATGTTAATCATCTTATAGCTTATACCAATTCTATGGAGTTTGTAATATATGGCTTCACGTGGTATTGAGTCAAAAGCTGATTTGAAGTCAACGAACAAGGCGTAGAGTTTTTTTTGTTTTCGTTTGTAAATTTGGGCAATACTTAGCAATGTAAATATTTGGTCGAAAGTTGAATACTTTTCTCTAAAACCAGCTTGGAATTCATGTAAAATATTTTTGCTTTGAACCCATTTTGATAGTCTATTATAAATAATGGCTGTAAACAGTTTGGCTGAGGTATTCAGAAAGGATATGCCTCTGTAGTTGGCTGGATTTGTAAAATCCCCTTTTTTGTGAAGAGGAAATATAATGGCTTTTTTGAAGCTTTGTGGTATATCCTCGTTATGAAAACATCTGTTAAAAGTGTCGGTTAGGGCTTTTGCATATTCAGTGGTGCAGTTCTTATAAAATTCGAAAGGAATTCCATCTTCTCCTGGAGCCTTATTGTCTTTAGAATTTCTAATTACTTGAATTGTTTCCTCAATATCAAACGGTGCATCAAGGTAGTCATCAATAAAACGGGGTTCAGCATATTGAATCTTAGGGGATATCTGCGTGATATTCAAGAGATCTCTAAAATACGCATGCAATTCACATGATTTGAGCTGTACCGATATTCTGTTTTTACTACCATTCATTATTTTGACTGCTTTCCAAAATTCAGCTGACGATCGGGCATTGTTAATTGAAGCAATATTCCTGAATTCAAATTCGATTTTTTTTGTTTTGCAGATAGACTTGAATTTTCTATTCGCTTCAGCATACAATAGCTTGAAAACAAGTGTTTCGTATTTTCGGAGTAATTTAAGAAAAGCAAATGACTTGTTTCTCGCTTTTATACAATCCTGATCAAACCATTTTTGCTTACAGTAAAAAATTGTCCTGGGCGATTTTAATGTCAAGCTAGAAAGGGAAGTCTTTGGTGGAATAATCGCCTGCACGACAGTAATTCCGACAACGGATTCAAGCTCATCGACTTTTCTGCGGGGCGAAACGTCATGGTAGCCAATACGCGTTTTCCATACCTCAACATCTACAAAGGAACTTGGAGTTCTCCAGATCAATCTACCGTCAACCAGATTGACCATATTGCGATTGACGCCAGACACGTTTAAAGCATTATGGATGTAGGAACTTTCCGTAGAGCTAACATTGACTAGGACCACTACCTCGTTGTAGCTAAGGTAGCACTTGGGATTTCCAGACCCAAGGCAAAACAGGGAGGTGCTGGAAGAAGGTACAACGTCGAACGGCTACAATTGCCAAATCCTTTTCCGACCGAGTTACAAGTAACCTCACTCGCAGTTCTCTGCCGCCAACACAATGTATCGAAAACCAGTGGCAACATTGCCAAGGTGCAATCAGAGAAATCGCATCTGATGTGGAGCGGATGGCTTGAATTCCGAGCTCTTTAAAGCAGCTGGATATAAGTTGGTTAGGAGCATGCACCAACTTATCTGTAAGATATAGTCGGAAGAAAGCATGCCCAATGAATGGAACCAAGATATTGTTTGCCCGATCCCAAAAAAGGAGACCCTCTAAACTGCACCAACTAAAGAGGAATCAGTCTACTTAACATCCCCTATAAAATCTTCTCTGCCGTAATATGTGAACGTCTTAAGCCCATCGTCAACAACCTGATAGGTCCTTATCAGTGTGGTTTTAGACCAGGAAAGTCCACAGTTTATCAAATATTCGCATTACGGCAGATCATGGAAAAAACCAAAGAACACCAAATCGACACCCACCATCTTTTCATCGATTTCAAGGCCGCATATGACAGCATCTACAGGACGAGCTGTATAAAGCCATTTCTTGTTTTGGCATCCCTGCCAAACTCGTCCGTTTGTGCAGGATGACCATGGAGAATTCACGCTCCTCCATAAAGGTTGGAAACAACTTAACAGAACATTTCGATGTCAAAAAAGGTTCTTAGACAAGGTGATGCGCTGTCAATTTTTAACATCGTGCATGAAAGAGTAGTGCAGAGCTCAAACGTCTTGAGGCAAAGGTGTGAAAAATGGGTCTAACGGTTAATGATTGCAAAACAAAGAACATGATGTCGTCAAGAACGGACATACAACACCGAGGTCTTGGTCAAAACGTCAACATCGACAGACTTAACCTTAAGGCAGTCAAGGACTTCGTCTACTCTTACTAACCGCTGTTTCTTTGGACTAAGAAAGCAATTGAGTGGTGAAGTCCTCTCTCGAGGGACCAAAGTGTTGCTATATAAGGCCCTTATCATCCCTGTCCTGCTATACGGTGCAGAAGCATGGGCTATGACAAAAGCAGATGAAAGCACCTTGGGTCGGTTCGAGAGAAAAGTTCTTCGTGTGATCTACGGAACCGTATGCATCGAAGGGGAGTGGAAGAGAAGATGAAACGACGGGTGTACAGCAACGTAGTCTTAGCCAGAAGGGTAAAAGTCCAACGACTAAGATGGCTGGGTCACGTAGAGCACATGGAAACCAATGCCGGAAAGTCTTTAAATCCACACCCACAGGACAGCGCAGTGGAGGAAGACCACGGATCATGTTGCGCGCACAACTTGGAGCGTGATACTGGAGACATCTAGCTAGGCATCTAACTAGATGGAGAAGTTTGCTGGGTGAGGCCCTTGTTCACACAGGACTGTAGCGCCACCTTAAGTCAAGTCAATTTTTAAACCAGATTTAAATTTAAATCTGATCCGAATCTATTCCTAACAAAATAGACAATGGTAAAACGAAAGAAAGTTTTTAAGATATCTCTGGTCAAATTCTTAGCTCAATAGATTCTTCTGTAACAAAGTTATTGAAACAGCATCATATTAGTAACATTCTTGATTATATTTTTCAATATATTCGTGATAGAAATGAAATCAAAAGACAGTGGCACCGAAATCGGTTGTCAGTACTTTATACTGATAGTGAAAAAGTGAATGCTTTAGAATTCAGGAAAAACATGAACAACAGCTAAGTTTTTCAGATACTATAAGTCTGGAAGACGCTGTCTCTCATAGAATTGTATCTTTTTTAACAGAATAAAACCAAGATGAATACGTTTTTGTTGATGATGTTTCCACTATAATAAAGAAGTTGCAAGTTAGGAGTACCGAAAGACTTTAGAAGATACAAAAATATACTTCAGGAAGAAAGTAACTGACCTTTAATATCAACGTCTGTCTAAAAAACCAATACTTTCCTGAGATTTCAAAAATAGCGAAGGTCATACTGATATTGAAATCTGGGAAAATCCTGGTAGCCGAAGGACTATAAGTCTTTGAGTAAGGTGTAAGAGAAAGTATTTTAGGAGTCGACAGAGTACCTCCTTAGGATTTCTAACAAAAAATGTTGTTCATTGTTCTGAAAGAAGATCTACAGGTATGGTCCTATTAGATATAGGAAAAGATTTTGACTTTTGTTTGGCAAAGATAAAGCTCTTATTAACAAATTGGAAATATTAGCGATTCCAAATTTTCTCATAAAAATAATTCAAAATTTGTATCAGGAAAATATACTTAAGGGTACTTTAATAAAAATAAATCCGTGTTAATTAATATACAGGGTGTATATAATGTCCACATTTCTGTGAAGCAGGGACTTATGCTGATGGTACTTGCATACTCTCTTCTCATGAGTTTGGTCTCAATATTGTGACCAATTTTCAAAATGCATTTGAAATTTTAATGAAGGTGCTTGAAATGTAATATTAAGATATCAGTATGGGCCACAACCCAGTCTCCTTTGTTAATATCTTTTTTGACCCTTTACTCATTTCATGAAAAGAATCAAAACCACCAAAAATATCCCAAACAGTCGAATAGTTAATTCATAATAATTACAAAACCAACATCAAAGAACCATTTTCAATTGAAACCATGTCTTCAAAAACTATATCCATAAATTTTCATTTCATTTTATCCTTTTTCTAATCCTAGGATGTGGAAAAACCAAAAACGTTGGCCCCTTTTTCCATGATTTGAAAGTGAAAGAAACATCAAGTTCAACAAATTAAGTGCTGACTAAAAGCAAATGGCTAAACAAATCAATACACATCCAAAGAGTTCAATTTCAATCCATACATCAATCAAGGAATAAATAAAAGAAAAACAATTGATTCCAATATTTATGTGTGTTGTGTATCACATCAATAGGAAAGAAAATCATCCCCTAAATTGATTTTGTTCTTTACACCCGCCACAAAACCCCAACTTGTACCCCAAAAATTCTATTCTCACAATAATGGTGGTTGGTTTTTGAGAATGAAAAAGCATTTTGTCTATGCAGACATCAGAGTGGGTGTGGAAATGATGGGAAAAATTCTAGGATCTCCATTGAGATACGAAAAGAGTGGCAAGTTGAAGTTTCACAAATCACAAAAGTAATTTATATCCTTAACCCAAGGGTATCCAACTGAATAAATATTTATAAAACTCTTTATTTCACTTTTCTCTTTCTGTTGGTTTCTCTTTTGCACTTTCTTTTAATATCCTTCTGACAGGGTTAAAAATAAATGGTTTTAAAAATAAAATGTTTTGGTTTTTGCAAGGACCAAGAAAGGATACAAAAATTGAAAAGAAATATTATCACAAAATGAAGAAACCTATAAATTGCAGTGTTTTAGAAAATACAGGTACACAATTTGCTAGTTTTCAAATTGACTTTCTCAGCAGACAATTCTAAAAACAATAATTTTTACACAGAAAATTTCTATTTCTATAAGAAAATAGGAATTCCGTTATTGTGAAGAAATAAAAGTTTAATTAAAAGTCAATTTAAGGATAAAAAAGTTTTTGTTTTATTTTTTTTTTAAATGGAACACCTTCTGTGCCACCGATAAAAATAAGCTCAATTCTCGTTAAGTCAGAGTTCATCATTATCCCAAAATAATCTTTGAAAAAGAGAAAAAGTTTATAAGTGGTTTTATCTTAAGGACGAAAGAAAAAAAAGAAACCAACTCTTAGAAGCTTTAGCTATGTCACCATTTTGTGGATGATTATTTTTCCTTTATTCGAGTAAACCAAATATAAAAACAATGAAAATCCTGTTGACTGTGATGTGATGTGTGATCCTTTATCTATCGTCATCGCCTCATCATGAGGATGATAATCAGAATTGTGGTTCACTTGGATATCCTTATGAGAAACGTATATCTTCAACTCGCTCCTTGAATGTTGTATGGAATGTAAAGGAGTCGTCGTCGTTGGTGTGGTGTAGTTTGGTGTGGTGTGTGCCACTCCAATCATCATCTTATTTTCCTGTCATCTTAAGTATGAACAATTTTATATTTTCATTTCTTTTTTTTTCATTTTTGAAAAAAGGAAATTCCAATACCCTCCTCTTCTTCGGTCGTCGTCGTTCTCATCGTCGTAGTCATGGTAGACGTGAAGTCAACATTGCTGAAGTTTTCAGCTCTTTTCTCAACGTGATTACACTTTAACCTCAATATGCTTTAGGCAAAGGATAACGACGAGACATCCTAACAACACGTATAGTTCCGTCCGTCGCGTCCGTCCGTTTGTTGGTTGGTTGAGTCCTGTTGCCATCGTCGTCGTCGACATCAACATCGTCATTCTCGTCGTCGTTGTTATCGTTTTATTTTTATTTGTTTGATGGCCTAGAGCATAAGGAAGGCGATCATTTTTTAAAAGGACGAGAAGTAGAAGAGAAGGAAGACGATGATGACGAGAGTAAATTACTTTTAGGATAGGCACTTGGGTTTATGAATTTTCATGTCCTGACATCATAACGATGACTGGGTTGGTTATGATGGTTGGTTATAATATGAGAGTGTAAAGAAGCTACGTATACGGTACGTAAGGATATTCCATCATACGCATAGAATATTATTATGAATGGGATATGGTGTCATTGTCGATGGCGAAATTTAGAAAGTTATGCGGCGTCAAATGATGTTGAAATATTTATAAAAGCTTTGAAAACTACAAATACCTTTCTTGAAATAATGAATCAACGAAACGGAGGGAATAGTTTTGATGTTCTTTTTTTGTTAGGGTTCATTTATATTTCATAGATTGGTATTTGATGGGAGATTAGATAAAATATTTAATTTTTTGTGATAAAGATTGAAAATATTTTTTTAAAAGAAGAAGTTCAACATGTTTCTACTCCTATAAAAAATCTAAAAAAAAGTTAACTGTTATTGAAAAATGCTTTTATGGGATTCTCTTGTGATATGAAAAAGAATTTTGATTGTATTATTTTCTTTGGAAAAAATTTGTGTTCTTCTTCAACGTTTATAATACAACACTTTTAAGATTTTTTCTTTGTGAAATTTATGTACACGTTTTGAATTTTTAAAGCATTTAAATCCGGATTCTATCCAACATTACGATAAATAAATATCATTGAGTAAGTAAAGGGTGATTTTTTAAAAGCTAAAGGAAAATTGTTCAAAAAACCCATATGAAATCTTTATTTGAATCGAGAGTATGGTCCAAATAACCTAATGTTTTCAAGATTATTTCATGCAAATATTGACCTTGACTATGCCTTAAATGGTACACCCAATGCTTCAATATTGTCTTCCAATGCGTCAGTTGAAGCAGGCTTGTCTGTATAGATATGATTTTTAACATAGCCCCACAAAAAATAATCTTAAGGCATTAAATCGAACGATCTAGGTGGCCAATTGAGCGGTCCTGAACGTGAAATAAAATTCTCACCCAACTCGCTCTGCAATAAGTTCAATAAGTGCGCGTGCTCTGTTGTATGTGGCACCGTCTTGTTGAAAACACGTTTCATGCAAGTCAAGGTCTTGCATTTTGGCAAAAAGAAATGGATATCATCTCACGGTAGCGCTCACCATTCACAGCTATGTTAAGATTCGCATCATCTTAAAGGACTACGGTCCAATGATAAACCGCACCAAACTATGACTTTTTATGAAAGCATTGGTAGCTCTTGCAATTCTTCTGGCTGATATTCACTTTATAATCGATAATTCTGCTTATTTACGTACCCATCGGTTAAGGCCAACTTTCCAAGAGCCCATTCGCCATTTACGTTGCAGTAGGTCGTTCGGCTTCAATTTTTGCACCAGCTGTATTTTGAAAGGCATCACACCTAAATCCCTCCGCAAAATTTTCCAAGTTGTGGAGTAACTGAGACCCAATTGCTACGAACGTAGACGAATCGATAGTTGATAGTCATTAATAACACTGACGATACAGCTGCGATATTTTCTTCAGTTCGCATTCTATGTAAGCGTGTTGGTGGTTTAATGTCAATAATATATAATATAAATGTGATTGGAAATTTAGTCAAAACAGGCCGAATAAACTGAGCATAAAATGGAAGAAGCGCGCGATGAACTTTCTTAAAAGAGCACGCATTTTAATATTAAAGTTCAATAATTTGCAACCGTGATACGTTTGCAAGACGATTTATGCTTAAATTATAGACCAAACTGAAGATGTTTAACAGTAAAACAAAACACGAAACGTGCGTCAGCTGTTTAAACTAGTGTTGCCAAAAAGATAATAGCTTAAAAATCACCCTTTAGTAGATTTAACAAAGTAAATTAAAGAAAAGTCTTACTATATCTTTTAAAACAAGGCTCTATAAGCTTTAAAAAGAACGATACCTAAATTACTAACTAACAACAATACAGGAAAATGGATTATCTTATCAAAATGCTTTCTTTGGTTATGTAATAGATAATTGGTTATATGGTAAACATTAACGGATTTTATCAAAATTATCGTTCTTGAAGCTGTTATAAAACTGCTTTTTATAATAACGTAACGTGATAGTTTTAACATGGAACTTATTTCCTACAAAAACTAAGTAGTTCTTACTTGAAACAAAGTAATAACACCCTTATAGCAAATATTGCATTCGTACTCAAGATTAAATAAATAATAAAAAGAGGCTGGAATGCGACCCACACCGATAACTTCCCATCCCGTCTGTCGATTTGTCTTGCTTAAAAGTTTGTCTATATGTACTCGTATCAATTTTTCCACATTCGCGTACCACTTTTTGTAGATTTTATTTTTTATGACAAAAACGGACTGTTGGATTTTTATTTAAAAATTACTGAATATCGAAAACAATATTTGAAATAAAATAAGTTTGAAAAGCTATTTGGGTCGAAAGTAATTTTTTACCAAGTTTTAGTATTGTTTTTTTTTTCGAGTTTAATTTTTTGTAAATAAACTGTCAATTCAATTGTTTTCAAAATTTTATTAAATGTTATAAACAATATTTCTTATAAGTAAAAATTAATTTGAAGCCAATATTTCACATTTTTGAAAAGATATTCGTGTCGAAAATTAATTTTTATCAACTTTTATACATTTTTTTTAAGGTTTTTGATTTTTTGTACAAAAACTATCAATTCGAATTTAAGTACTTTATAACCAATATCTACAGTTTTTGAAAAGATATTTGAGTCGAAAATCAATTTTTACAAACTTTTATTAATTTTTTTAGGTTTCTATTTTTTGTAAGAAAACTGTCAATTCGATTTTTCTCAAAATTTTATCAGATGTCAAAAACATTATTCTTTGTTGCACAAAATTGTTTTGGAGATGAAATCATATTTCAGTCGTAAAATTTTGGAGGTGACAAATTTTGTTTTTCAGTTTTTTTGATTTATAAAAAAAAATCGTTAAATGGATATTTAAAAAAAAATATACTTCTTTGATATCACGTAACAGTTTATTATATAAAATTTAATTCAAGTCTCTAGCGTTTTTGGTCAGTAAGATATTTAGGGTTAACCAACATTTTCACCTTTTTTTCAAACTGCTATGGTAAAAAAACCACCCACGCAATTTTCTTGAGAGCCCTTTCTGCATTTTTCTGGCTAATTATCTGTACAACAAAATTTATTTTAAATCGATATCTCTTCTGGGTCTTGAGCTATGGACTACGAAACAATCGTCGCGAACGTACGTACACACGCACGCGCAGACATCTTTCGCTAGGGACCTTGAAACGTCGAGAAATGTCAAAATTTTCAATTTGACAAATCGAACCCATTACAATAACTTCCTATGGGAAGTTAAAAAAAGGTAGAAAAGTCAAGCAATGCGTCAATTGAGTTAAAACTTACATTTTTTAAGACCAAAAATACATACATTCAATTTTGTTGACAGAAAGTTTCCATATCTCAAAAACGGTCAACATTTAAAAAAAAGAATTAATATTAAACGTAAAATGATAATTTATACAAAATTTTAATGTTTAGAGACATTTTTTAATATTCTCTTTCGTTAAAACCCAGTCGTTTATTTAGTTAACTCATATTTATTCGGATTATAACTGTTAAAAACAATTACATTTAAGTCATCGATATAAATGTCTATTACCTCATATTTTATCCTCCTTTAAACAGTCGTTATTTGACCTCCAACGAGAATAGAAGTGTTTCATTTATAGTTATTTTCAAGTTAAATAGTGCAAATAATAGTGTAAGTATACTTGGCAGTTTGCCACTAACAAAAACAACAAATCGATAGCCTAGTGGAGCTGGCGTCCGAAAACAGCTCCAAGGGTCGTGGGTTCGAATCCCGTGCGGAGTGCACTAAAAATCTGGAAGCTTTTTTTCACAATCGTGAAATCGTAGATTTTATAGATTGGGAAAAAAAGCAAGTGGAGAAGGAGAGGAAAGCAGGGGTGTCGAAAGATACCTCTGCCAATTCATCAGGTGATGCCAATGTGGTGCCATCAGCGGTACACAAATTAACCGCAACATCATCAGGCCACCAGTCTGATAGTCCATCAACAACAAAAAATGTTAAAAGAAAACTTAAGCCTAACCTTGTAGAAAGGAACAATGCTGCTAAGCGCGGAGCGATGCGACAAGGAGTGCAGCAAAAAAAAACAAGCGATGACGTCACAAAGCGAGTCATCAGACGGTGACATTGACTACGTCTCCGAAGATGGAGAGGGGCACTATAGGTCACCTAAAAATAAAAATAGGTTTTCAAGCCTAGCGCCACCAGAACAGCCTAAGGAAAGGGAGATGGAGGTTCCTGATGCCCCCAACGACAACGAAGCCGATGAAGCGGAGCTGGCACAAGTGCTGCAGGCAAAAAAGCAGCAAATAGATGCCTATGAGGACCAGCTTAAAAAACTGAAGGAGGAGATGGAGCCCCTTCTCAGTGCACTGAAAGCTAAAATTGAAGCGCGCCGACAAAAAGAGGCAGCTGAGAAGGAGGAACAAGAAACACAACGGCTGCAACAACAACAACAGCAGCAACAGGCGAAACAAAAAAAGCCAGAAACAAGGCAACAAAAACAACAACCACAGCAGCAACAACCAAAGCCCGCTACCAAAATCACTGGAGCGGAGCAAAAACTGAAGACTTTACCAGCAGTGACAGGCCCAATGCTTGAGGGCCCATCCACCTCGAGTAAGGCCAAGCAGCAGCAACAACAAGAGCTACAAGCAAGGCAGCAGCAGCAGCAAAAACAGCAACAGAAGCCGCAGAAGCAGCAGCAACAGCAGCAGCAACACCAGAAACAACCACAGGCTGGAAAAGAAAAAATACCACCTATTAGGACCCATAAAGTTGACATACAGGACATTAAACAGGTATGTAAGTCGGCCACTAAAGGCAAATTCCTCTTTAAAATTCTAAACGAAAAAGAAAAGAATTATTCGGTCCAGTGGTTCTCACTGGCCGAATACAAGTTAGTTAAAGAGTTGCTTAAAGAGGCCACAGCTGAGTTCTTCAGCTACACGCCTAAGAGCGAAAAATTCAAGACGGTCCTTCTGAAGGGCATAAGTTCCTGCACGGAACCGGAGGAGCTCTTAGCTGAGCTCCGCCAAAAAGCCAGTGACGATCTCGATTTTATCGGGGTCAAGCCTTTCACTACGGTGAAGTCAAGACGAGGGGGTTATAGGCTGCCAATGTTCCTCGTAACATTATCGCCCCAAAGCAGTTTGAATAGTGTCGAGAGAATCGTATCTCTCGACAATCAAGCTGTACGCTGGGAGACATTAAAAAGGCACGACGACATTCTACAATGTACGAAGTGCCAGAGGTTTGGCCATGCCAATGCCAACTGCAATATGCAGTTGCGTTGTGTGAGGTGCGGAGAAACCCACAAAGAAGGAGAGTGCAAGCTGGGGAATGAGCGGGTTGAGGATTTGACCCTGCTCAAGTGTGTCCTTTGTGGAAACCAAGGGCACCCGGCTAACTATAGGGGTTGCCCTAAGGTCCAACAAATGAAACAGAAACAGGCCAGTCAAAAAGCCGAAAAAAGTCGACAGGCTCCAACACAAAAATTCGTAGATCCCAAATTTTCCTACGCCCAAATGGTGTCAGGGAATGGGAACACGAGACAGGCTCCACCAACGGTTGCCCCAAAGGCCCCTGTGCCTAAGGCACCAGAGGTGCAGCCTGACATTGTAGCCTTGTTGTTGAGCATTCAAGGTCAACTAACAGGACTGCAAAGTCAGATAAAGGAGCAAGGCAAAAGGGTAGATCATCTCTACTCTTTGTTGCCTGGCCTGGCGCAATTTAGATCATAATGGGCGCGCTGCCGGAGACGCGCCTTAAAGTCCTAGCTGTGAATGTAAATTCACTGATTAGGATTGAACGAAGAGCCAATATGTTCCAATTGTTGAAAGACTACAGTCCCGATGTGTTTATGGCTAGCGAAACTAAGCTAAACCACAAACACAAATTGACTCATAAAAATTACAATATCGTAAGAAGAGACCGGCCCGACTCCACTCAAGGGGGCGGTGTCGCTCTCTTTATACGAAAAGGCATTAATTATAAAGTCATATACAACAATGAATTGCGAAAGCTCAAGACGCTAGAAGTTTGCGTTGTATGCATCTCTCTCTCTCAAGGGAAGCGGATGTATATGATTGCGGCTTATGCGGCTGGGGCTCCGCATGTCACTTACTTTGCATCAGAACTCGAGATTGTTTTTAGGGAACTTAAACTGAGCTTGGAAGAAAACTATTTCATCTTGGCCGGTGATTTGAACGCAAAACATGAAGATTGGGGAAATCAACATAGTAATCCCAGAGGTAATCATCTGTTTAATTTGATGAATCTTTACAGCGTTGAGTATGGCGTCGACCTGCTGGCTACTGAAAGGCCATCGTATCCAAGAAGCGGCTCCTTTCTGGACCTTTTGCTGTACGACACCAGACTGACAGTTACAGACAAAGTGGGTAATCACCCGCGAAACTGCTTACAGACAGTCGAGTACGACAGTGATCACTGCGGACTGGCTGCTGTAATGCAGATTCCGAACGAACGCGTGGAGCTGGAGGAATACGTTCCAACGCATTCTTACAATTACAGTAAGATGCGGTGGCCTCGTTTCACCAATGCCCTAGCGAGAGAACTTCGTTCGAGTGACATAGCCCCACCAAACAACAGAAACCTGACAAATACAGAAATTGACCAACACTTACAACAGATGGACGAAACAATAAAACGAACGATGGAACGGACAATCCCAAAGTACAAAGAACGGGACCAAATGGACGCTTACAGAAACGCGACAATTGACACACTACGTAGGCACAAAAGTGGCTTACTGACAAGACTCAAAAACTTGCACAGACGACTTACAGACCCACGCGACTTGGAGGTTAGGACACTGAAGTCGTCAATAAAAAATGTCAATCTGTTGATTAAGGAGAACTACAGGCTATCAATTAACAAGTACTGGGACCGCAAGATCCGGTCAGTTAATTCGAGTGACCCTGGTATGTTCCCCAAAATCAATAAGATATTCAGGAAAAAAAACGACAATGACCTTCCGTGTCTTAAACTCCAAAGAACCGAAGAGAACAGAGACGTACTCAGGACAGCTCAAATAGATCCAGAAGAAGCCATCTTTGACGATGACTTTTATATAATTGAAGATCCGAAGGAAAAAGTGGAGGCGGTGGGAGCTGCTTTCCAGCAAGTGTACAAGGTGAATGTTAGCATTCGCCCCAACCACGACCTGGAAAACAGAGCCCTACTTAATCACTTTTACCTTCGAAATGATATGACACAATGGCGATCTGAGAACCGCGGTTTCATGCGGTTCAATGACGATTCCTTGGCAAATGCCATAATCGCCGAGCAAACGGGACCAAGTCCCTTGTTAGTGACGAAGGTTGAGCTTCAGCTCTTCTTTAACTCAATAAAAAACAAAAAGTCAGCAGGTGTCGATGGTATATCCAACGTTGTACTAAGACATTTACTGATGGAAGCAATTGACATATACACCACGCTCTTCAATAATGCACTGAATAATGCATATTATCCAGTGCATTGGAAGACCGCTGTGGTTCATCCTCTCCCGAAAAAGGGAAAGAACAACTCCAACCCGTCAAATCTTCGGTCGATAAGTTTTCTTCCGAGCATCAGCAAAGTTTTCGAAAAGATCATTAATAGGGCTCTGACTAAGTGGGCTGCGGACAACAAAATAATTCCGGATAAACAGTTCGGGTTCAAGGCGGGTCATGACACAATTCATGCTGCGTCTAAACTCGTTTCTGATATCCAATGGAATAAATCAAAACAACAATGCACAGGTGCTGTTCTGGTTGATTTGGAGAAGGCCTTTGACACCGTATGGTTAGAGGGTCTTTACCTAAAATTGAGCAGGCTTGGCATAAGCAAGCCATTGTTGTTTTCATATACTTTATGATATGCTTAACGGTAGAAAATTTGTTGTCAAAAGTGCCAAGGTAACTTCTGACACAACGTTCTCAATTAGAAATGGTCTTCAACAGGGAGCGGTGAATTCGCCG